>NW_027338292.1:0-1004 GCF_000331145.2 Cicer arietinum | reverse complement strand
ATCTTTTGCATCCAATAAGTTCATTTGTGTCATTGGTTGATCATTTAGGTCATTTTCGTCCTCCCTAGGTTTATTCTAGTCCAATTAGGGTTTTTAACCAATCTTGTGCATCCAATAGGTGTGTTTGTGTCAATGGATTAACATTTAGGTCATTTTTGTCCTCCCTAGGTTTATTCTTGTCCGACTTGGATTTCTAACCAACCTTGTGCATCCAATAGGTGTGTTTGTGTCATTGGATGAACATTTAGGTCATTTACGTCCTCCTTAGGCTTATTCTTGTCCAATTAGGGTTTTTAAACAATCTTGTGCATACAATAGGTGTGTTTGTGTCAATGGATGAACATTTAGGTCACTTTCGTCCTCCCTAGGTTTATTCTAGTCCAATTAGGGTTTTTAACCAATCTTGTGCATCCAATAGGTGTGTTTGTGTCATTGAATGAACATTTAGGTCATTTTCGTCCTTCCTAAACTTATTCTTGTCCAACTAGGGTTTTTAATCAATCTTGTACATCCAATCGGTGTGTTTGTGTCATTAGATAAACATTTAGGTCATTTTCGTCCTTCTTACACTTATTCTTGTTCTGTGATGGTTTTTAACCAATCTTGTGCATCCAATAAGTTCATTTGTGTCAATGGATGAACATTTAGGTCACTTTCGTCCTCCCTAGGTTTATTCTTGTCCGACTTGGGTTTCTAACCAATCTTGTGCATCCAATAGGTGTGTTTGTGTCATTGGATGAACATTTAGGTCATTTACGTCCTCCCTAGGCTTATTCTTGTCCAATTAGGGTTTTTAAACAATCTTGTGCATACAATAGGTGTGTTTGTGTCATTGAATGAACATTTAGGTCATTTTCGTCCTTCCTAAACTTATTTTTGTCCAACTAGGGTTTTTAATCAATCTTGTACATCCAATCGGTGTGTTTGTGTCATTGGATAAACATTTAGGTCATTTTCGTCCTTCTTACACTTATTCTTGTCCTGTGATGGTTTTTAACCAATCT
>NW_027338291.1:3757-6442 GCF_000331145.2 Cicer arietinum | reverse complement strand
CAGGCGATATTCGTACCATCGAATAAAAAGGATCAACATCCGTATTTTAAAAAAAGATTGTGGCTAGTGTTTGAAATCTGACGTGGAACCTAAAACAAAATTTTAAATTTTGGTAGACGAATGATATAAGGGTCTCCCAGTTCTAGATTTCATTGAACTGTTCGGGAGATTTTCGTACCACCCGCCTAAAATGGATCGAAATTCTTATTTTCGAACAAAACGTTGGCTATTGTTTGAAATCTAGCGCGGGACCCGAAAGACAGTTTTAAATTTAGGATCTAGAAGAACGCTATAAAGTTCTCCTAGTCTTCGATTTCATCTAGACTTTTCGGGCAATTTTCATACCACCTTACTAAAATGGACCGAAATTCGTATTTTCGAACAAGACTATGGCTAGTGTTTGAAATCTTAAGCGGAACCTGAAACACGGTTATAAATTTAGAAGAAGAATGCTATAAGGGTCTCCCAGTCCTCGATTTCATCTAGACATTTTCCAGCGATTTTCCTACCACCCTACTAAAATGAACCAAAATCTGTATTTTCGAACAAAACGATGGTTAATGTTTGAAATCTGACACGGAACCCGGAACACATTTATAAATTTGGGAGAAGAATGCCATAAGGGTCTCGCGGTCCTCGATTTCATCTGGACTTTTCGGGCGATTTTCATACAACTAGATTAAAATAGATTGAAATCCGTATTTTCGGATCAGACGATGGCTAGTATTTGAAATCTGACATGGAACCCGAAATACAGTTATAAATTTAGAATAAGAATCCTATAAGGGTCTCTCGGTCTTCAATTTCATTTGGACTTTTCGGGCGATTTTCGTACCCCTCGACAAAAATGGACCAAAATCAATATTTTCGGACCAGACGATGGCTAGTGTTTGAAATCTAGTGCGGAACTCAAAACAAAGTTATAAATATAGGAGAAGAATTCTATAAGGGTCTCTCGGTCCTCGATTTGATCTGGACTTTTCAAGCGATTTTCTTACCCCTTGACAAAAAAGGACCGTAATCTATATTTTTGGACTAGACGATGAAAAGTATTTAAAATCTGCCGTGGAACCTAAAAACCAGTAATAAGTTTTGGACAAGAATGCAATCAGGGTCTCCCGGTCCTCGGTTTCATCTGGTCTTTTCGGGCAATTTTTGTACCACCTTACAAAAATAGACCGAAAATCGTATATTCGGACTAGACGATGGCTAATTTTTGACATCTGGCGCGGAATGCCTAACAGAGTTATAAATTTTGAAGAAGAATGCTATAATGGTCTCCTAATCCTCAATTTCATATGGATTTTTCGGGCGATTTTCGTACCACCCGATTAAATGGACCGAAATCCGTATTTTCGAACAAGACGATGGCTAGTGTTTGAACTCTGACAGGGAACCAGAAACACAATTATAAATTTAGAAGAAGATTTCTATAAGGGCCATTTGGCCCCCAATTTCATCTCGACTTTTCAGGCGATTTTCGTACCCATAAATGATAATGGACCAAATTTTGTATTTTTGAACTAGACGATGGCCAATTTTTGAAATCAGACGTGGAACCCGAAACACAGTTATAAATTCAGGAGTAGAATGCTATAATAAGACTTTTTTGGTCCTCAATTTCATCAGGTCTTTTCGGGCGATTCCTCGTACCACCCGACTAAAATTGACCGAAATCCGTATTTTCGAACAAGGCGATGACTAGTGTTTCAAATCTAACGCGGAACCAGGAACACATTTATAAATTTTGGAGAAGAATGCTATAATGGTCTCCCGGTCCTCGATTTCATTTGGACTTTTCGGGCGACTTTCGTACCCATCGACGATAATGGACCAACATCTGTATTTTCGGACTATACGATGGCTAGTTTTTTAAATCTGGAGCGGAACCCGAAACAAAGTTACAAATTCTGGGGAAGAATGCTATAATGGTCTCCCGGTCCTAAATTTCATTTGGGTTTTTCGGGAGACTTTCGTACCCCTCGACAAAAATGGATCAACATATGTATTTTCGGACCAGACGATGACTAGTGTTTGAAGTCTAGCGCGGAACCTGAAAGATAGTTATAAATTTTAGAGAACAATGCTATAAGAGTCTCTCAGTCCTCGATTACATTGGGACTTTTTAGGCGATTTCCGTACCACCAGTCAAAAATGGACCGAAATCGGGTGGTACGAAAATCCCCGATTTCACCTAAACTTTTCAGCCAATTTTCCTACCACCCGACAAAAATGGAACGAAATTCGTATTTTTAGACCAAATGATGGCTAATGTTCAAAATATGACCTGAAACACAATTATAAATTTAGGAGAAGAATGCTTTTTAAGTATTACATTATTTGACAATTCTATTTTATTAAATGTAATTATTATATTTGTTTTATAGTTTTACTACATAAAGAAGATAATAATAACATATAATAAAATAGAGTTGTCAAATAAATTAATAATTACATGTTAATTTTACAACTCAATTTTGTTATATGTTATTATTATTTTCGTTATTTAGTACAACTACAAAACGAAGATAAAAATAACGTATAATAAAACAGAGTTGTCAAATAAATATGAAATTATTAATTTATTTGATAATTCTATTTTATTATTATCTTCATTTTAAAGTTTGACTGCATAATGAAGATAGTAATATCATTTAATAAAATAGAGTTGTCAAATAAATATAT
>NW_027338291.1:0-2320 GCF_000331145.2 Cicer arietinum | reverse complement strand
AGATGAAATCGAGTATCGGGAGACCCTGATAGCATTCTTCTCCTAAATATATAACAATATTTCGGATTACGTGTCATATTTCAAACACTAGCCATCGTCTGGTCTGAAAATATAGATTTTGGTCCATATTTGTCGAGGGGTACGGAAATCGCTTGAAAAGTCCTTATGAAATCGACTCTCGCGTCCGGTTTGTCCGCGAAAAAGGAGTCGCCACCAATTTTATTTTTATTAAAGGAAAAATTGGATAAAACCTAAAATAATATTTTTGAACCAAAAATTTAGATTCGGGAGTCGATTACGAGTAGGGAATTATTATCACCCTACAACGAACGTTAAAACGATTACCCTATAATTAATTATATACAAACTATTTATTTATTTAATTTTATCCCAAAAAGAATAATAAAAAATTAAATTATTTACATTAATGAAAGACAAAAAAAAATATTTGGTTTGACAAGGGGAAGACCTTGCTCCTACGTATCCCCAGGTGCAATAGGGAAATCAAAACGCACGTAGTTCTTAGGTAGAAAATATTTCTGTGTTGACCGATTTTATTATAATTTTTTTTATATATGTATTAAAAAATAAAAATAAAATGTAATAATAATAATAATGATGATAA
This sequence comes from Cicer arietinum, assembly GCF_000331145.2. NCBI lineage: Eukaryota > Viridiplantae > Streptophyta > Magnoliopsida > Fabales > Fabaceae > Cicer > Cicer arietinum. Next base: position 1,695 of record NW_027338291.1, on the reverse strand, counting down.
TAATAATAAAAATAATAATAATAATAATAATAATATTTATTCATGGATTATATATTCTATATTTGGCTTAAAGTAAAGAAAAAAAATTAATTTTTCTTTTTAAAAAAATAACTTAATGTGGCGGTATGTGAACGAGACAGATGGACACTAGGTGAAATAATCTGTTAAATTATTTGCTCGTACGTTGTCGGATATGTCGCGACACAAAGGTCACTCACGATTGAGAGTGAGTAATATGGTGCGGCGAGCGAGGATGAATTTCATCCGGCGGCCGCGACCATTAATTCTAATCCTAAAGGTGAAAACATTTATCTGTTGTTATGATTTTTTTTTAGTTATAAAGACGTATTATGAATATTATATTACACTATGAGCAATTTATTTTCTCGGCCTATAAACATCAATTGGTTATATTTTTTATTATTATTTTTGTGTTGCAAAGAAAACAATTTTAGGATTAAACGATTCTTTAAAAAATCAAAGCTTAACACATGAGTTTACTTTTTACAAACAGGAAAAAAAAATAGAAAGCGAAATAAAATATATTTAAAAAAAAAAGATGCAAAAACAAAACAAAAAACTAATAAGCAGAAAATTAGAGAAAAAAAAAAGAAAAATGATACCTTACTCTTAAATTGTTGTTTTGCTAGACCGATTGTTTCAAGATCAGATTTTCTTCTTCTCTTTTGCCAACTAATCTCTCTATTTTTTATGTGCTCTCAATTTATGTTTCGAATTCTATCCCCCTTTGTCTTCTTGTGGCCGACTATTTATAGACTTTTGGGTATAGATTTCAAAAGATAAGAATAATTGTCAATTGATTACCATTAATCTATTTTTTTTGGTTTCTTGGCCACAATTATACTGATTCTTATTGCTATTGATTCATTTCTTCGGTTTTCTTTTCTATTCAATTGATCCCCATTGTTTTGATTTTTATGACCATCAATCAATTTCTTTTCGATTTTTTTTTTCCATTTATTTTGATCATCATTGCATCAATTTTTATGACCATCAATTCATTTCTTTTCAATTTCCTTTGTTTTTATTTCATATTATTATTTTTATATTTTAGAAAATAGTATGAACAAGATTTAGAGGCAAACAAGAACCGAAAACACTTGTGATTGTTAAAAGCTTATTATTTCCTTCACATATATTTATATATTTATTATTATTATTATTATTATTATTATTATTATTTATTTTTATTTATTTTTATTATTATTTCCTTTTTAATAAAAAAAGTAAAAATCGGACAAAATTAGGTGTCAACAGCTGCCCCTCTTTACTTAGAATTTACTTAGAATTCGTTTCATTTTCCCAACTTCAAGATGCGAGTCATTTTCTCGGCTTCCAGTGCGAGTCGTTTTCCCAGCTTCAACATGTGGGTCCTTTTCTCGGCTTCTAGGTGCGAGTCGTTTTCCCAGCTTCAACATGCGGGTCGTTTTCTCGGTTTCGGGTGCGAGTCATTTTCCCGGCTTCAACATGCGGGTCGTTTTCTCGGCTCGGGTGCGAGTCGTTTTCCCGGCTTCTACATGCGGGTCGTTTTCTCGGCTTCTGGGTGCGAGTCGTTTTCCCGACTTCAACATGGGGGTCGTTTTCTCGGCTTCGGGTGCGAGTCGTTTTCCTGGCTACAACATGCGGGTCGTTTTCTCGGCTTCGGGTGCGAGTCGTTTTCCCGGCTTCAACATG
>NW_027338290.1:4821-6936 GCF_000331145.2 Cicer arietinum | reverse complement strand
ATAAGATGTTTTTAGCTAATTTTCATTTTGAATTATTAGAATCTGGATAATCCTTACTCTCTGGTTAACATGATCCAAGAGCATCTACTGCAGACTACAACATTTATACAATTTGATACCTCAAATTCATACTTAGGACAGATGTATAATATTCACTAAAAACCGTCCCTTCGAAAAAAGTGTGAAAATAAATAAAGTAATATGGAAATATTTAAGTATATGATTTCTAATTTTACATCTTAAAAGTCACCCACACTAGTTTGTTGTGTTTGCTGCCTAGTCTCCTCATTTATTTTATGTTTTACTTTTACTATTTTTATTTTGTTAAAACTAAACTAATAATTATTTAATCTCATTTTTAATACTCCTCCACACATCATTTAGTTTTCCATGCATTACTAATATATTATAAATTAGAGTAATTAAAATAATTAATATATAAAAAAATATATAATTAATAACCGAAACTCTCACATTCAAAGTAATCTCTATATTATTTCTCAAAATACTCACTTTATAATAATACCATCACATTACATAATAGTCAAAATTATAAAATAAATAAATATAACATCAATATTTATATTAATTACTAAATCATAATAAATATATTTATAAAATCACAATACCATAACAAATATTTAAAAATAAAGGAACTAAAACACAACATTACTAATATCCCAAGATAATTATTTATAATGTAAATAATTAAAATAAGAGATACTTAGAATAAATTAAAATATAAATATGTGCACACTTAACATTAGTCAAACATATAAGAAAGTCTCATATTAATTACCAACTCACATATACACTTAAAATTGTATAAAATCTTAGTCTTTAAAATATTACACTAAAATACTATTATGTTTAGAAAAATATATAAAATAATAAAATAAAATATTTATTATTTATATCGCTCATTTAATGTAATATGTATCAAACTAGCACATCATAGAAAGTATCCATATAAAGAAAATTAGTCACAAAATTTATCAACATATATTCTAAAAAAATTTTAACATCAAATTAATTATTTAAAATCCTATTCAATAATAAAATAGTTTATTATAAAATTTAAGGTGTTACATCTTCAAATCTTGATCAAATCTTCTACAAATCATGATCAAATTTTCTTCGAATCATGATCGAATCTTTTTCAAATCTTAATTAAATATTCTTCTATTTTTGAACAAATCTTCTTCAAATGTTATTCAACTCTTGACCATATCATCTTTTCAATTTGGTCAAAGAATTTCTTCAATTATAAATACGAATCAAATCCTATTTTATATTTTCATCAATTATAAATTTGAATCAAATCTTATTTTAGAATTTCTTTAATTATATATTTGAATCAAATTTTATTTTAGATTTTCTTCCATTAAATATTTGAATTAAATCTTATTTTAGAATTTCTTCAATTATAAATTTGAATTAAATCTTGTGTTTAGATTTTCATCAATTATAATTTGGAATCAAATCTTATTTTAGATTTTATTCAATTAAAAACTTGAATCAAATTTTATTTTAGATTTTATTAAAAAATATGAATCTTCTTTCATACTTTTTGAAGTTAAATATATTGTTTTCATAAAATATTTTTGTTAACATTAAAACTCTAAATGTAAAACCAACTTGGTTCTAGGAGTGGGAATAGGCCAGGCCAGACTAGGCTTTGAAAGGCCTGAGCCTGGCCTACGGCCTATCATGGCCTGGCCTACGGCCTATCATGGCCTGGCCTGTAAGCTTATTTAAAAGCCTTATTCACATTAAAAATAATTTTTCTAACAAAATAATTTAAAAAAAATATGAAAGAACACCCTTTAAACCCTAAAAAATGATTTTTGGTTTAAAAGAATAAATTTTTTATTAAAACAAACGCACCCATTATTATCTCTCAAACAAATGGTCTCAAACAAACTCAGATTATTACCTCTCAAACAAATCCTCTCGTGCAACATCATATTTAGTAATAATATATATATATATATATATAAAGGTAATAAATAAACAATTATCTATAGCTATATGATGCTCTACACATATTGATTTATATGATTCTCCATATACCAATACTAATGTGTATATGTATATATATATTAAATAAAAAAA
>NW_027338290.1:0-2531 GCF_000331145.2 Cicer arietinum | reverse complement strand
TTTAAATTCAACTATATGTAAACAATTTAATGCATATATATACTTTCTTTTAATATTTTTAATTTTCTGTCTTCTTCTTTTTTAATGTTTTTAATTTTGTTTCTTTTTTATGAAGTTCTTTTATTCATCTTTAGATTCTTTATGATTTAAATTCAACTATATGTAAACAATTTAATGCATATATGTACTTCCGCTTATAACATATTCATAAGATGTTTTTAGCTAATTTTCATTTTGAATTATTAGAATCAAGATAATCCTTACTCTCTGGCTAACATGATCCAAGACCATCTACAACAGACTACAATATTTACACAATTTTATACCTCAAATTCATACTAAGGACATATGTATAATATTCACTAAAAATTGTGAATAAGCAATGTCGATTTACAGGGAATGGGGTTTGAATTGTAAATATATCTATTTTAAAATTCCTGAATTAAACTCAAGTTTTAACTCAAGAATGATCTTGATTAATGAAACAGAAAACGGAGAATGTTCTTGGTTTTTATTAGAAAACAGAGAACGTTCTTGATTAGCTAAAAAAGAGAATTCAGTTTGTGATTTATCTTAGTTAATCAATCAAGCTTAATAAAGAAAGAGATAAGATAGAGAATACCACACAAAGATATATCCTAGTTCACCCAACTCGGGCTACGTCCAGTCCTCACACCGTGAGATTTTCCACTAAGTGTTCAAAAACACAGAACCTTCTTGTTTTACAACACCTAGTTCAAATCAACCTTGATCTGTTTCAATCTCTATTACTTTCCACCCAGAAAGTAAATACAACACCTATCTAACTTGATAGGATTTATAACAATCTAAACAAACTATAATGAAACTCTTATAGTTTGGGTTTTTACAATAAGATTGTTTTTTGATAGAATCTGAGATGTCTCAACTCTTGTTTTAGATTCGATTCTTTACAAAGAAATTAGAAGTAATCACACAGTATGATGCAAGGATTTAGAACTACTTCTTCTTTGTGGAAATTGAGAACTTCAAGTATGTGAATGTGAATGATTTATGGGAATTAACAACACTTGAATTTCTTGGTGAATCCTGGATATTGGCCTTCCTTTTATAAGCGTTTAGAAGCATTCAATAAGGTCAAAAAGAGCTGTTGGTGGTGCTCTGTCAGTTTTGACCAAAACCAATATTTGAGATTAAAAATAATCCAGCCTTTGAATGATTTTGAATCTGTTTGATTGTGTCTATTACAGCCTTGCTTAGTTTGTGATTCTTCTAGTTTTAAGGATCTTCAAAGCTTCTCACTTAATCATTGATGTAACAGCTTCGATCTGGAGCCTTGAATCTAGCCAAAATAGATTGGAGGAAGATTATACACCTTTGTAGAAGTAAACAGAATACTGCTGGAATTATGCAGAAAACGGAGATTGATTATCAATCTGGATCTGTCAATTTGATCTTTCTGGAGATTGATGATCAATCTGGAGTTCCTGTTTTGATCTTTCTGGATGTTTTTGTAATATCTTTGCATATATCAAGGTTGATCAAACTTTCTTGACAATTTGGCTGTGGAGGTTCCAATAAATAAATAAATAGAATATAGAAATATAAATTAATAATAGGAATAAGAATAAAAGAATAGAAATAGTGTACGTTGAATGTTGTGGTTGGGCTGGTTATAAGATGATAATTGTTTAGTATTGATAATTAATTGATTCTTATACTGAATGAACATAGTGGATAATGGTCTAAATTAAGAAAGAATCACTTGACTCGCATAGACAAGAAACATTGAGACTTAGAAAAAAATGAAGGATCTTCCAAGAATAACACATTAGCAGAAACACAATGGCTAGATAGATCTAACACATGCCTTTTGTGTCACGGACCTATTTCATGAAGTTTTTTCATTAATCTTTAAATCCTTTATTTGCCTCAAAATAATTATCTTTAGATCTTTTATATATGCTATAAAATTATAGGTTTACATTTATCTATTTTTTGAAATTTAAGTTCGGACCAACATGTTTAGAGGTCTAAAATAAGATTTTATAGAGTAGCATTTTGAAGAAAAAAAAACCATCACTTATAAAAATCAAATCAAATCAAATTTGTTATATTATAAATAAATTGAGTCAACTAAGTTGGGTGAACATCTATAATTAATTTGTTATATATTTCTAAATAAATTGACATTTTTCAAAGCCTTTTTTTAGCCAAATTTTAAGGTCTAAAATCCAAGCTTAATCAGCTTGGCCTTGAGTTAGCCTTGTCAAAATTGTTCTTTTTTTTTTTTTACCGTGAAATTATTCTAGTTGACGTGGTCAACTTAACGTATCTACATTATATTTTAGTATTTTTTTTTATTCTCCTCTTTTTATGTTAATAGAAATTGATCTAACATAGAAATTGATCTAAGTGGATATTGAAAACTTTAAATTAATGGTCAACTTAACGTATCTACATTTTATTTTAGTATTTTTTATTCTCCGCTTTTTATGATAATAGAAATTGATCTAAGTAGATATTGGAAACTTTAAATTAATTGTTACAAT
>NW_027338289.1:0-843 GCF_000331145.2 Cicer arietinum | reverse complement strand
ACCCAATAAGTTCATTTGTGTAATTGGATGAACATTTAGGTCATTTTCGTCCTCCCTAGGCTTATTATTGTGCAATTAGGGTTTTTAACCAATCTTCTGAATCCAATAAGTTCATTTGTGTAATCGGATGAACATTTAGGTCATTTTCGTCCACCCTAGGCTTATTCTTGTGTAATTGGATGATTAATATTATTGAGTTTCCTTTACATCAAACCCTAATACTTCAATTCTTTGAATTTTCTTGATCAGTAACCTGCCTTCATATCTCGAGTTCTATATATTGTTTTTCGGTGATTGAAAAGCCTAACTTGCGTTTCAGAACGTCATCTTTCACCTTGATTTGGAATCGGCCGAATCGGAGTTTCGCAGCGCCGTTTATCACGTTCTCCAGCCATACGCTATTTTCACTCAAATTTGTAAGTTTCCGACCTAGAACGATCTTTAAAGTGAACTATGACTATTAGGATCATATCATGTGGTACCAGAGCTTGTCTCTAGGTTTGGAATTGATTTTTTTCTTGTGAAACCCAAATTGCTGGTTGTGTTGTTTTGTTGAATTGTTGTTCTTAGTTAATTGGTGTGTTGCTGCTACTTGAAAAAAAAAAATACAAAAAAAAAATTATACAAAAAAGATGTGCTGTTAAAAGTATTGCACACTATCTGTTTGACAAAATTCCTAAGTATGTCATATGATCAATATATTCGCGATTTTGTATTGGATCCAGAGTATGTGAAATATTTGTATCAAAATGGATATGCAAAACAAGCTAGAAAAGTAGGGAAGCTTGCCTTGAGAGAGATAGATAAAATCAAAGAAAAGGAAGAAGAAGAGGAGAAACATTT
>NW_027338288.1:0-1457 GCF_000331145.2 Cicer arietinum | reverse complement strand
TAAAACAGAGATAATAATAACATATAATAAATTAGAGTTGTCAAATAAAGTAATAATTATATAATTATTTGACTACCCTATTTTATTAAATGATATTACTATCTTCTTTATGCAGTCAAACCTCAAAATGAAGATAATAATAACATATAACAAAATAGAATTATCAAATAAATTAATAATTACATATTTATTTGACGTTATTATTATCTTCGTTTTGTAGTTGTACTAAATAACGAAAATAATAATAACATATAACAAAATAGAATTATCAAATAAATTAATAATTACATATTTATTTGACGTTATTATTATCTTCGTTTTGTAGTTGTACTAAATAACGAAAATAATAATAACATATAACAAAATAGAATTATCAAATAAATTAATAATTACATATTTATTTGACGTTATTATTATCTTCGTTTTCTATTTAATTTACAACTCGATTTTGTTATATGTTATTATTATAACTTATTTTGTTATTTAGTACAATTAAAAAACGAAATTAATAAAACCATATAAAAAAATTGAGTTGTCAAATAAACAAATAATTACATATTTATTTGACAAATCTATTTTATTATATGTTATTATAATCCTCGTTACGAACAAAAACTATAAAACAAAGATAATAACAATATATAACAAAATAGAGTTGTCATATAAATATGTAATTATTACTTGATTAGACAACTCTATTTTATTATATGTTTATATATATTCATTATAAAGTACAACTACATGACGAAGATAATAGTATCATATAATAAAATAGAGTTGTCAAATAAAGTAATAATTACATATTTATATGACAACTCTATTTTGTTATATATTGTTATTATCTTTGTTTTATAGTTTTGGTTCGTAACGAAGATGATAATAACATATAATAAAATAGAGTTGTCAAATAAATATGTAATTATTTGTTTATTTGACAACTCAATTTTGTTCTATGTTATTATTATTATCGTTTTATAGTTCTATATCATAACTAAGATAATAATAACATAAAATAAAATAGAGTTGTCAAACAAATAAGTTATAACGAAGTAAATAATAACATATTACAAAATAGAGTTGTCAAATAAAATAGAATTATCAAATAAATTAATAATTACATATTTATTTGACGTTATTATTATCTTCGTTTTGTAGTTGTACTAAATAACGAAAATAATAATAACATATAACAAAATTGAGTTGTAAAATTAATATGTTATTATTACTTTATTTGACAACTCTATTTTCTTATACTAGTAAAACTATATAACGAATATATTAATAACATTTAATAAAATAGAGTTTTCAAATAATATAATAATTAAAAAGCATTCTTCTCGTAAATTTATAATTGTGTTTTGGGTCATATTTTGAACATTAGCCATCATTTGGTGTAAAAATACGAATTTTGTTCCATTTTTGTCGGGTGGTACGAAAATAGCCAGAAAAGTCTAGAT
>NW_027338287.1:0-1063 GCF_000331145.2 Cicer arietinum | reverse complement strand
TAAAGTTATTCATTTTGAATTATTTGTATTTGATGTATAAATATAATTGTTTGACAATTAATAGTTTGTAACGGAATAGTTATAAATTTTAAATTTCAATTTTGAAACTAAAAATTAAAATTTGAAAATTTTTTTGTTAAAGAAATTGGAACTCAACAGGTATGGGTTGATTTATTTTGTTAAAAGTGACATCAATTAAATAAATAGTTAAAGATTAATAATTATAAATACTCTATTAATATTAATAATAGTTATAATTTTTGTAAATTAAAATTGCAATATTCCTTTTTTAAAAGAAATTGAAAATTTATTAAAAAAATCGACAAACATAAAATGCATCTTATTTAGTTGATTATAAAATGTAAAAAATTAAACACGATAAGACACTATAGTTAAATTTTTATTTAATTATTAATAATAATTTAAATTTATTTGGTGTTGATAATATTAATCTGAGTCAATAATGTTTGTAAAAAATAATTTAATATATAGTTAATCAAGTAAACAACATAAATAAGAAAACAAAAGGCATTTGCAATTAATTGTATTTGATGTATAGTTATCATTGATTGACAATTAATATTTTGTAACAGAATTGTTATAAATTTTTTATTTCAGTATTTAAATTAAACATAAAATTTTTAAATTTTTATTATAATGATTATTCTATTAGTAATAATAATAATAGTTTTAATGTTTGTAAATTAATAGGCTTGACAATATTTATATGAGTTAATAATGTTGGTAAAAAATATTTTAATATATAGTTAATCAAGTAAAGAACATAAATAAGAAAACAAAAGGCATTTGCAATTAATTGTATTTGATGTATAGTTTTTATTGATTGACAATTAATATTTTGTAACCGAATTGTTATAAATTTTTTATTTCAGTATTTAAATTAAACATAAAAATTTCGACTTTTTTATTAAATAATTAAATAGTTAAAAATTAATTATTATGATTATTCTATTAGTAATAATAATAATAGTTTTAATGTTTGTAAATTAAAATTATAATATATCCGATATTATTTTGTTAAAAGTGACAGGAATTAAATAAA
>NW_027338286.1:0-1875 GCF_000331145.2 Cicer arietinum | reverse complement strand
TATACAAGCATAAGCCAATAAAATTCTTATGGCTTCTAGTCTAGCTACAGGGGCATAGGTTCATCAAAATCTATTCCCTCCTCTTGACTATAACCCTTGGCTAATAGTCTAGCTTTGTTCCTTGTTATCACACCATTCTCATCCAACTTGTTTCTGAACACCCATCTGGTTCCTATGACATGCTTACCCTCTGGCCTAGGTACTAAACTCCACACCTTGTTTCTCTCAAACTGGTTTAACTCCTCTTGCATAGCAAGTATCCACTCACTATCTAACAGGGCTTCCTTAATGTTCTTAGGTTCAATCTGAGATACAAAGGCTGTAAAGTTACAAAACTGACTAAGGCTTCTCCTAGTTGCAACACCTTTAGAGATATCGCCTATAATGTTGTCTAAAGGGTGGTTTCTGTTGAACTTCCATTCCTTAGACAACTCACTGGTTTCTATAGGTTCTACAAGGTCTGATCTAGTTGGAGGGTCAGCTATAGGTTGTTCTAGTGGTTCAGATTCTACAACTTCGTCCAAAATGTCATCAACCTTAGAAGGAGTTTTGTTCAAGTTTTCTGTAAAAGATTCATCAAACTTTACGTGAACTGACTCTTCTATGGTCTTTGTTCTTTTATTGTAGATTCTATAGGCTTTACTAGTTTGGGAATATCCTAAAAAGATTCCTTCATCTGCCTTAGGGTCAAGCTTTCCTAGGTGTTCTTTGCCATTGTTCAACACAAAGCACTTACAACCAAAGATTCTAAAGTAGGAAAGGTTTGGTTTTCTACCCTTGTAAAGCTCATAGGGTGTTTTCCTAAGCAGGGGCCTAATGAGAACTCTATTTACAACATGAGTGGTTGTACTAATTGCATCTGCCCAAAAGTACTTAGGTAGGTTAGAGTCCTTAAGCATGGTCCTAGCTAACTCTTCTAGGGATCTATTTTTCCTCTCCACTACCCCATTCTGCTGTGGTGTCCTAGGGGCATAATATATGTGGTTGATTCCATGTAGTTCACAATAATTTTGAAAATGATCATTTTGGAATTCACCTCCATGATCACTTTTTATTGAAACAATTTTCAGATCATTCTCATTTTGAACTAAAGCAGCAAACTTTTTAAAAACTGAGAATGTATCACTTTTATGAGCTAGAAAATAAGTCCATGTGAATCTTGAATAATCATCAACCAGCACATATCCATACAGGTTTCCACATAAACTCTTAACTTGGGCATGTCCAAAAAGGTCCATGTGAACTAGTTGCAAAACTGTATTTGTTCTAACCAAGTCTATAGAGGGAAATAGAGTCTTAACCAGTTTACTCTTCTCACATGAATCACACAGTCTATCTTTAGAAAACTTCCTATTTGGTAGACCTAAGACTAACTGTTTGCTGACAAGTTTATTCAAATGATTTATATGTATGTGAGCAATTCTTTTATGCCAAAGCCATGTTTCATCTGAATTGGATAACAAGCAGCATATAGCACTTGGTACAGAATTGAAATCCAACATGTAAATGTTGTTAATTCTGTCACCAACTAGCTTTATGTGTTTGTCATCTTTATGCTCAATAATGCAAGATTGTGATGAAAAACTTACTTGAAAACCTTTGTCACATAGCTGGCTTATACTCAGTAAGTTGTGTTTTAATCCTTCAACATATAACACATTTTTGATTACTGCAGTTGATTCATTGCCTATGTCACCAATTCCAATAATTTTTCCTCTATTGTTGTCTCCATATTTGACAAAGCCTCCTTCCTTTAATGTCAAGGACAGGAATTTGGGTTTGTCACCTGTCATGTGCTTTGAGCATCTGCTGTCTAGATACCATGAATGCTTCGTGGATGTCAAGCACACCTGCAACATACAATCAGAATTTTGT
>NW_027338285.1:0-1019 GCF_000331145.2 Cicer arietinum | reverse complement strand
TTTTTTTTGATTCTGGTATTTATCAGTGAAGTTTTCCAGATTAATCGAGTTGGAAATCGATTAATTGATGAAAACTGTTTATAAAATCGATTTGGAAATCGATTTGGTTAGCCCAGAGTTCAAATTTTTTGGAAAATATTGTGTAAAAATCCCGAGCATCGATTTGGAAATCGATTGATTCAGTGTTCAGTTTTTGACATTTGGGACAATCGATTTGGACATCGATTTAGTAAAACGGAAAATCGATTTGGGAATCGATTAGGAATATGACCGTTGCGAACTTTTTTACTAGCCGTTGGACTTCATAATTACGCAATCGATTAAGGATTCGGTGTAACGGTAACCCAATCGATTTGGAAATCGATTGACAAGGGTTAAAGTATAAAAAGGTAAAGGACAAAATCGATTTCTTCATCTCAGATTTCTCAGATTTTTCCAGATTTTCCAGAATTTTCAGTTTTTCACTCTATCTGCTTCACTGCTCTGCATCTTCATCAGTTTTTTCATTCTCTCTATAATCTACCTACATTCAATCAATTCTTTTGTGATGATGGCTCGTGTGAAACAAACCCAGCCACATACACCTTCACCTTCTTCATCTTCAACAAGTGAAACTCCTTCACCACCACAAACACTAACAAAGAGAGTTCCGATTCCAACACACAAAATTCTTGCAAAGGACAAGGGAAAGGCTCCTGCTCCTATTCCAGAAAAGACCAAGAAACGAAAGGAACCTCCTACTGAAAAATTGATGGCTGATGCAATGAAAGAGATTGCTCAAAAGAGAAAGAAGCAACCCATTCCTTCACCCCCTGCAAAGAAGAAAACCATTTCTTCACCCCCTGCTAAGAAGGTCCCTGCACCAAAAGAAAAGGAACCTCAATCCTCCATATCACCTGATTTCGTAAAAAGAAAAATCCAAGAAGCAAGGACAATGGATTTTCCTTATTTTGATGATGTCGAGTTCACTTTTCAAGATCACCTCAGATTCCATGGACTTGAGAACTTTCTTTCGTCTA
>NW_027338284.1:1019-1345 GCF_000331145.2 Cicer arietinum | reverse complement strand
TATTCTTGTCCAATTAGTGTTTTTAACTAATCTTGTGCATCCAATAAGTTCATTTGTGTAATTTGACGATCATTTAGGTCATTTTCGTCCTCCCTAGGCTTATTCTTGTCCAACTGGTGTCATTGGATGAACATTTAGGTCATTTTAGTCCTCCCTAAGCTTATTCTTGTTCAATTAGGGTTTTTAACCAATCTTGTGCATCCAATAAGGTCATTTGTGTCATTGGATGAACATTTAGGTCATTTCCGTCCTCCCTTGGCTTATTCTTGTCCAATTAGGGTTTTTAACCAATCTTGTGCATCCAATAAGGTAATTTGTGTCATTGG
>NW_027338284.1:0-717 GCF_000331145.2 Cicer arietinum | reverse complement strand
TTAGGTCATTTTCGTCCTCCCTAGGCTTATTCTTGTCCAATTAGTGTCATTGGATGAACATTTAGGTCATTTTAGTCCTCCTTAAGCTTATTCTTGTCCAATTATGGTTTTTAACCTATCTTGTGCATCCAATAAGTTTATTTGTGTAATTGGCTGAACATTTAGGTCATTTTCGTCCTCCCTTGGCTTATTCTTGTCCAATTTGGGTTTTTAACCAATCTTTTACATCCAATAAGTTCATTTGTGTAATTGGATGAACATTTAGGTCATTTTCGTCCTCCCTTGGCTTATTCTTGTCCAATTTGGGTTTTTAACCAATCTTTTACATCCAATAAGTTCATTTGTGTAATTGGATGAACATTTAGGTCATTTTCGTCCTCCCTTGGCTTATTCTTGTCCAATTTGGGTTTTTAACCAATCTTTTACATCCAATAAGTTCATTTGTGTAATTGGATGAACATTTAGGTCATTTTCGTCCTCCCTTGGCTTATTCTTGTCCAATTTGGGTTTTTAACCAATCTTTTACATCCAATAAGTTCATTTGTGTAATTGGATGAACATTTAGGTCATTTTCGTCCTCCCTAGCTTATTCTTGTCCAATTAGGGTTTGTAACCTATCTTGTGCATCCAATAGGTGTGTTTGTGTGATTGGACGAACATTTAAGTCATTTTCATCCTCCCTAGGCGTATTCTTGTCCAATTAGGGTTTTTAACCAA
>NW_027338283.1:1032-1858 GCF_000331145.2 Cicer arietinum | reverse complement strand
CTTCCCCTATCATCTAATACACATGCTCTCAACAGATCTTCCAGGGACTGATTCGTCCTTTCATTCTATCCGTCTGTTTGTGGATGGTAAGCTGAACTCAATCGTAATTTCATTCCCAATGCTTCGTGCAATGCTCCCCAAAAATGTGATGTGAACTTCGGATCACGGTCTGATACAATACTCGATGGTACCCCGTGTAACCTCACAATTTCAGCAATGTAGATCTCTGTTAGCTGATCTACCTTATAGGTGGTCTTTACTGGCAAAAAGTGAGCGGATTTAGTCAGTCGATCCACTATCACCCATATAGAATCATTCTTTCTCCTTGTTTTTGGCAATCCAGTTATAAAATCCATGGAAATGCTGTCCCACTTCCATTCCGGTATATCTAAAGGTTGCAACATCCCAGCAGGTCGCTGATGTTCCACCTTCGCTTTCTGACAAGTTAGACAAGTGGATACATATTCCGCCACATGTTTCTTCATTCCTGGCCACCAATAATTCTGCCTCAAATCCTGATACATCTTTGTTGCCCCAGGATGAATACTCAGCTTACTCTTATGCGCCTCTTCCAAAATTGTTTTCCGCATAGCTGTAATTTCTGGTACACAAATCCTACCATTACACCGCAAAACATTATCAGCCCCAATCTTGAACTCAGTCGTCTTCCCTTGTACTATTAGATTCCTCTTCTCTTGAATTAAGACGTCATCCTGAGAATTCGCAATGTCTTCAAGTAATCCACTCGAGATCTTAATCATTCCGAATTTCAAAATTCCCGGTGCAAACTCTACGTTCAAGTGCAAGTCTCTAAAAGCTCCCCACA
>NW_027338283.1:0-766 GCF_000331145.2 Cicer arietinum | reverse complement strand
CTCCAAATCATGAGTAGGATAGTTTCTCTCATGAATCTTCGATTGCCTTGAGGCATAAGCTACAACTTTCTTGTGTTGCATCCGAACACATCCCAAACCTTGGTGAGATGCATCACAATAAACTTCATAGGGTTCTTCTGATTGCGGTAAAACCAATACTGGTGAGGTCGTCAATTTTCTCTTTTGTAACTGAAAATTTTCCTCACACTTCTCCGTCCATGCGAAAGGTGGATCTTTTCTGGTAAGTTGTGTCAATGGAGTCACAATCTTAGCAAAACGTTCAATAAACCTCCTGTAGTACTCTGCCAATCCTACGAAGCTTCGTATGTCAGTGACAGTTTGAGGCTGTTTCCAAGCAAGAACCGCCTCAATCTTAGCCGGATCTACAGCGATTCCTTCCTTGGTTATCACATGTCCTTAGAAATTCACTATTTCTAGCCAGAATTCACACTTTGACAGATTGGCATACAATTGCTTCTCGCGTAAAATCTCAAGAACTTGACGTAAATGTTCTCCATGCTCTTCTTCAGTTCTCGAATAAATTAATATATCATCAATGAACACCACAACAAATTTATCAAGGAATGGACTAAATATTCTGTTCATGTAGTCCATGAACATTGCTGGTGCATTGGTAAATCCAAACGGCATAACCAGATATTCATAATGTCCATAACAGGTTCTAAAAGCAGTTTTCTGAATATCTCCTTCCCTTACTCGAATCTGATGGTAACCCGGCTTCAAGTCAATCTTCGAAAATATCGCG
>NW_027338282.1:0-1002 GCF_000331145.2 Cicer arietinum | reverse complement strand
ACCTAAATGTTAATCCAATGACACAAATGAACTTATTGGATTCACAAGATTGGTTAAAAACTCCTTAATTGGACTAGAATAAACCTAAGGAGGACGAAAATGACTTAAATGTTAATCCAATTACACAAATGAACTTACTGCATGAACAAGATTGGTTAAAAACCTTAATTGGAGAAGAATAAGTCTAGGTATGACGAAAATGACCTAAATGTTAATCCAATGACACAAATGAACTTATTGGACACACAAGATTGTTTAAAAACTCCAATTGGACAAGAATAAGCCTAGGGAGGACGAAAATGACCTAAATGTTCATCCAATGACACAAATGAACTTATTGCATGCACAAGATTGGTTAAAAACCTTAATTGGCCAAGAATAAGTCTAGGTAGGACGAAAATGACCTAAATGTTTATCCAATGACACAAACACACCTATTGGATGGACAAGATTGGTTAAAATTCCTAATTGGACTAGAATAAACCTAGGCAGGACGAAAATGAACTAAATGTTAATCCAATGACAAAAATGAACATATTGGTTAAAAACCCTAATTGGACAAGAAAAAGCCTAGGGAGGACGAAAATAAACTATATGTTCATCCTTTGACACAAATGGACTTATTGGATGCACAAGATTGGTTAAAAACCTTAATTGGACAAGAATAAGTCTAGGTAGGACGAAAATAACCTAAATGTTAATCCAATGATACAAATGAACTTATTGGATGCACAAGATTGGTTAAAAACCTTAATTGGACAAGAATAAGTCTAGGTAGGACGAAAATAACCTAAATGTTAATCCAATGATACAAATGAACTTATTGGATGCACAAGATTGGTTAAAAACCCTAATTGGACTAGAATAAACCTAGGGAGGAAGAAAATGACTTAAATGTTAATCCCATGACACAAATGAACTTACTGCATGCACAAGATGGGTTAAAAACCTTAATTGGACAAGAATAAGTCTAGGTAGGACGAAAATAACCTAAATGTTAAT
>NW_027338281.1:0-1560 GCF_000331145.2 Cicer arietinum | reverse complement strand
ATCCAATAGGTGTGTTAGTGTCATTTGATGAACATTTAGGTCATTTTCGTCCTTCCTTGGCATTCTCTTCTCCAATTAGGGTTTTTAACTAGTCTTGTGCATCCAAAAGCTGTGTTTGTGTCATTGGATGAACATTTAGGTCATTTTCGTCCTCTCTTGGCTTATTCTTGTCCAATTAGAGTTTTTTACCTATGTTGTGCATCCAATAGGTGTGTTTGTGTCATATGATGAACATTTAGGTCATTTTCGTCCTTCCTTGGCTTATTCTTGTCCAATTAGGGTTTTTAACCAATCTTGTGCATCCAATAAGTTCATTTTTGTCATTGGATGAACATTTAGGTAATTTTCGTCCTCCGTAGGTTTATTCGTCCTGCCTTGGCATATTCTTGTCCAATTAGGGTTTTTAACCAATCTTGTGCATCCAATAGGTGTGTTTGTGTCATTGGGCGAACATTTAGGTCATTTTCGTCCTCTCTTGGCTTATTCTTGTCCGATTAGAGTTTTTAACCAATGTTGTGCATCCAATAGGTGTGTTTGTGTCATTGGATGAACATTTAGGTCAGTTTCGTCCTTCCTTGGCTTATTCTTGTCCAATTAGCATTTTTAACCAATCTTGTGCATCCAATAAGTTCATTTTTGTCATTGGATGAACATTTAGGTAATTTTCGTCCTCCCTAGGTTTATCCTAGTCTAATTAGCGGTTTTAACAAATCTTGAGCATCCAATAGGTGTGTTTGTGTCATTGGATGAACATTTAGGTCATTTTCATCCTTCCTAGGCTTATTCTTGTTCGATTAGGGTTTCTAACAAATCTTGTGCATCCAATAGGTGTGTTTGTGTCATTGGATGAACATTTAGGTCATTTTCGTCCTTCTTGGCTTATTCTTGTCCAATTAGGGTTTTTAACCAATCTTGTGCTTCCAATAAGTTCAATTGTGTCATTGGATGAACATTTAGGTCATTTTCGTCCTCCCTAGGTTTATTCAAGTCCAATAAGCGGTTTTAACAAATCTTGAGCTTCCAATAGGAGTGTTTGTGTCATTGGATGAACATTTAGGTCATTTTCACCCTCCCTAGGCTTATTCTTGTCCGATTAGGGTTTCTAAAAAATCATGTGCATCCAATAGGTTTGTTTGTGTCGTTGGATAAACATTTAGGTCATTTTCTTCTTCGCTTCACTTATTCTTGTCGAATTAGGGTTTTTAACCAATCTTGTGCATCCAATACGTGTGTTTGTGTCATTGGATGACCATTTAGGTAATTTTCGTCCTCCCTTGGCTTATTCTTGTCCAATTAGGGTTTTTAACCAATCTTGTGCATCCAATAGGTGTGTTTGTGTCATTGGATGAACATTTATGTCATTTCCGTCCTCCCTCTGCTTATTCTTGTCCAATTAGGGTTTTTAACTAGTCTTGTGCATCCAATTGGTGTGTTTGTGTCATTGGACGAACATTTAGGTCATTTTTGTCATCTCTTGGCTTATTCTTGTCCAATTATAGTTTTTAACCTATGTTGTGCATCCAATAGGTGTGTTTGTGTCATTGGATGAACATTTAGGTC
>NW_027338280.1:825-1357 GCF_000331145.2 Cicer arietinum | reverse complement strand
CTAAGCAATTACGAAAAATTGCAACAACAACCGAATACGTATATACAATCATCATAGTATAACGAACATGACTCGCGTGTCAAGCACCCTAATGCAATGCGTATATGCAAAAAGGCATGAATCCATAATTCCAAACCAAAACCCTCCTCGAAGGGGCGTAAATCATAATTGTACCGCCTATCACATACCAGTACTAAATACCGAGGTGCAATCTCTCACGGATCAGCACGATTTACTAGCGTGCAGTCGCTCACAGACCAGCACGACATACAAGAGTGCAGTCGCTCACAGACCAACACGATTTTCTAGAGTGCAATCGCTCGCAGATCAGCACATTCTAGAGAACAATCTCTCACAGATCAGCACGACATACAAGAGTGCAGTCGCTCACAGACCAACACGATTTTCTAGAGTGCAATCGCTCGCAGATCAGCACATTCTAGAGAACAATCTCTCACAGATCAGCACGACATACAAGAGTGCAGTCGCTCATAGACTAGCACGATTTTCTAGGGTGCAATTGCTCACAGAT
>NW_027338280.1:0-459 GCF_000331145.2 Cicer arietinum | reverse complement strand
GCAAGGATAAGATGAACCAACAATTCACATGGCATCATCCCGTGGCCCATCACGGTTACCACTATCACCATGGCCCCATCGCGGTCACCATGTACTATGAAATGCATAACCATACTCTGACTCTTCTCACCACAATCATTAAGTAAATGCAGCTATTAAAAGATTCTCCATTTTTAAAACTCATTTAACACTAATGATTTTTCATATACAACGCAGAGCATACTCAAACATATTTATTCACACCAATTTCAATTTCCACAAACACACATAAATCACATTTCCAAATTCAATCCACACAAATTGAATTAAATTCATTTTCCACCAATCCACACATAAATTGAATTACATTCTCTTTCCACCAATCCACACATAAATTTTTTCTCAAAAATTCTTAATATTAATTATGAACACATCAATTTCACCAAAATTCAATCTCCAAAATTAATCACCCCTATTCAA
>NW_027338279.1:4346-6026 GCF_000331145.2 Cicer arietinum | reverse complement strand
TTGTTATAATTTTCGTCATTAAGTACAACTATAAAATGAAGATAATAATCACATTTAATAAAATAGAAATGTGTAATCAAAAAGTAAATATTACTTTATTTTACAACACTATTTTATTATATGTTATATTATTATCTCCGTTTTATAGTTTTACTTCATAACGAAGATAATAATAACATATAATAAAATAGAGTTGACAAATAAAGTAATAATTAGAGTTTTGAAATAAAGTAGTTATCTCCGTTATATTTATTGTTATAATTTTTGTTATAAAATACAACTATATAACGAAGATAATAATAACATATGGTAAAATAGAGTTTTGAAATAAAGTAGTAATTACATATTTATTTGATAGCTCAATTGTGTTATATGTTATTATTATTTTCATTACTAAGTATAACTACAAAAGGAAGATAATTATAACATTCAATAAATTAGAGTTATCAAATAAAGTAAAATTTACAAATTTTTTTGACAACTCAATTTTCTTATATTTTATTATAATTTTCGTTATTAAGTACAGCTACAAAACGAAAATAATGATAACATTTAATAATATAGAATTGTGTAATAAATAAGTAATTATTAATTTATTTGACAATACTATTTTATGATATGTTATTATAAAATTGAGTTTATCAAATAAATATGTAATTATTACTTGATTTGATAACTCTATTTTATTATATGTTATTATTATCTTCGTTATTAAATACAACTATATAACGAAGATAAAAATAACATATAATAAAATAGAGTTGTTAAATAAAATAATATTTACAAATTTATTTGACAACTCAATTTTGTTATATGTTAATATAATTTTCGTTATTAAGTACAATTACAAAACAAATATAATAATAACATTTTATAAAAAAGAGATGTGTAATAAATAAGTAGTTATTACTTTATTTAACAAAACTATTTTCTTATATTTTATATTATTAACTTCATTTTTTAGTTTTACTTCATAACCAAGATAATAATAACATATAATAAAATAGAGCTTTTAAATAAAATAATAATTACATATTTATTTGACAACTAATTTTGTTCATTTGTTATTATTATTTTCGTTATTAAGTATATCTACAAAACGAAGATAATAATAACATTTAATAAAATAGAGTTGTCAATTAAAGTAATATTTACAAATTTATTTGACAACTCAATTTTGTTATATGTTATTATAATTTTCGTTATTAAATACAACTACATAACGAAGATAATAATAATATTTAATAAAATAGAGTTGTGTATTTGTTATATGTAATTATTTATTTATTTGACAATTCTATTCTATTATATGTTATTATTATTTTCGTTATGAAGTACAACTACAAAATAAAGATAGTAATAACATTTAATAAAATAGAGTTGTCAAATAAAGTAATATATACAAATTTATTTGACAACTCAATTTTGTTATATGTTATTATAATTTTCATTACTAAGTAATTAACACTTTATTTGACAACACTATTTTATTATATGTTATATTATTATCTTTGTTTTATTGTTTTACTTCATAACGAAAATTATAATTACATATAACAAAATTGAGTTGTCAAATAAATTTGTAAATATTACTTTATTTGACAACTCTATTTTATTAATTGTTATTATTATGTTCGTTTTGTAGTTGTTATTAATAACGAAAATAATAATAACATATAA
>NW_027338279.1:0-602 GCF_000331145.2 Cicer arietinum | reverse complement strand
TGTAATAGGCTTTTAAAAAGTAAAATAAAGAGGTCTTTTACAGCGCTTTTTAAAAAAAGCACTGTAATAGGCTTTTAAAAGTAAAATAAGGAGGTCTTTTACAGCGCTTTTTAAAAAAAGCGTTGTAATAGGCTTTTAAAAAGTAAAATAAAGAGGTCTTTTACAGCGCTTTTTAAAAAAGCGCTGTAATAGGCTTTTAAAAGTAAAATAAGAAAGTCTTTTACAGCGCTTTTTAAAAAAAGCACTGTAATAGGCTTTTAAAAGTAAAATAAGGACCATATTGTCCTTCTCATTATCCTTCTCATTGCGAACCCTAATGTCCCTACGAACCATATTGTTAACCATCTCCATTGCAAATCATCTCCATATTTGTTACTATCCCTACGAACATTATTACATACTCTTCTCAATGAGAACCCTACTCTGTCCTACGAACCGTTTGTATTTCTGCGCATTCTCGCTGTTTCTTCTTAAACGAATCCGTAACCCTATGAACTCTATGTATTTCTTCGCACTCTTCAGGTATTGTATTCATTTATTCTGTTAATGCTAATAATCACATTTATTTGATAGTGTTTTACAAGTTTTCCGAGCTCAAATGG
>NW_027338278.1:1010-1329 GCF_000331145.2 Cicer arietinum | reverse complement strand
ATTTTCATCCTCCCTAGGTTTATTCTAGTCCAATTACGGTTTTTAACCAATCTTGTGCATCCTTTAGGTATGTTTGTGTCATTGGATAAACATTTAGGTCATTTTCGTCCTTCCTAAACTTATTTTTGTCCAACTAGGGCTTTTAACCAATCTTGTGCATCCAATAGGTGTGTTTGTGTCATTGGATGAACATTTAGATCATTTTCGTCCTCTCTAGATTTGTTCTAGTCCAATTAGGGTTTTTAACCAATCTTGTGCATCCAATAGGTGTGTTTTTGTCATTGGATGCACATTTAGGTCATTTTCGTCATCCCTTGAT
>NW_027338278.1:0-206 GCF_000331145.2 Cicer arietinum | reverse complement strand
GTCCAACTAGGGTTTTTAACCAATCTTGTGCATCCAACAGGTGTGTTTGTGTAATTGGATGAACATTTAGGTCATTTTCGTCCTTCCTAAACTTATTCTTGTCCAACTGGGGTTTTTAACCAATCTTGTGCATCCAATAGGTGTTTTTTGTGTCATTGGATGAATATTTAGGTCATTTTCTTCCTCCCTAGGTTTATTCTAGTCCA
>NW_027338277.1:0-1038 GCF_000331145.2 Cicer arietinum | reverse complement strand
AAGGTTTTTAACCAATCTTGTGCATGCAATAAGTTCATTTGTGTCATTAGATTAACATTTAGGCCATTTTCGTCATCCCTAGCCTTATGCTTGTCAAATTAGGGTTTTTAACCAATCTTGAGCATCCAATATGTCCATTTGTGTCATTGGATTAACATTTAGGTCATTTTCGTCCTCCCTAGGTTTATTCCAGTCCAATTAGGGTTTTTAACTAATGTTGTGCATCTAATAAGTTCATTTGTGTCATTGGATGAACATTTAGGTCATTTTCGTCCTTCCTAGGTTTATTCTAGTCCAATTAGGGTTTTTAACTAATGTTGTGCATCTAATAAGTTCATTTGTGTCATTGGATGAACATTTAGGTCATTTTCGTCCTTCCTAGGTTTATTCTAGTCCAATTAGGGTTTTTAACTAATGTTGTGCATCTAATAAGTTCATTTGTGTCATTGGATTAACATTTAGGTCATTTTCGTCCTCCCTAGGTTTATTCCAGTCCAATTAGGGTTTTTAACTAATGTTGTGCATCCTGAAGGTGTGTTTGTGTCATTGGATGAACATTTAAGACATTTTCGTCATCCCTATACTTATTCTTGTCCAATTAGGGTTTTTAACCAATCTTGTGCATCCAATAAGTTCATTTGTGTCATAGGATGAACATTTAGGTCATTTTCGTCCTCCCTAGGCTTATTCTTGTCCAATTAGGGTTTTTAACCAATCTTGTGCATCCAATAAGTTCATTTGTGTCATAGGATGAACATTTAGGTCATTTTCGTCCTCCCTAGGCTTATTCTTGTCCAATTAGAGTTTTTAACCAATCTTGTGCATCCAATATGTTCATTTGTGTCATTGGATTAACATTTAGGTCATTTTCGTCCTCCCTAGGTTTATTCCAGTCCAATTAGGGTTTTTAACCAATCTTGTGCATCCAGAAGGTGTGTTTCTGTCATTGGATGAACATTTAGGACATTTTCGTCGTCCCTATACTTATTCTTGTCCAATTAGGGTTTTTCACCAATCTTGTGCATGCAATAAGTTCAT
>NW_027338276.1:873-1316 GCF_000331145.2 Cicer arietinum | reverse complement strand
ACCTAAATGTTCATCCAATAACACAAATGAACTTATTGGATGCACAAAATTGTTAAAAAATCCTAACTGAACAAGAATAAGCTTAGGGAGGACGAAAATGACCTAAATGTTCATCAAATTACACAAAAGAACTTATTGGATGCCAATATTGGATAAAAATCCTAATTGGAAAGGAATAAGCCTAGGGAGGACGAAAAAGACTTAAATGTTCATCCAATGACACAAATGAACATATTGGATGCACATGATAGGTTAAAAACCCTAATTGGACAAGAATAAGCCCAGGGAGGACGAAAATGACCTAAATGTTCATCCAATGACACAAACACACCTATTGGATGCACAAGATTGGTAAAAAACCCTTATTGGAAAAGAATAAGCCTAGGGAAGACGAATATGACCTAAATGTTCATCCAATTACACAAATGAACTTATTGGATGCA
>NW_027338276.1:0-314 GCF_000331145.2 Cicer arietinum | reverse complement strand
ACTTATTGGATGCACAAGTTAGGTTAAAAACCATAATTGGACAAGAATAAGCCTAGGGAGAACGAAAATAACCTAAATGTTCATCCAATTACACAAATGTACTTATTGGATGCACAAGTTAGGTTAAAAACCCTAATTGGACAAGAATAAGCCTAGGGAGGACGAAAATAACCTAAATGTTCATCCAATTACACAAATGTACTTATTGGATGCACAAGTTAGGTTAAAAACCCTAAATGCACAGGAATAGGCCTTGGGAGGAAGAAAATGACCTAAATGTTCATCCAATGACACAAACACACTTATTGGATGCA
>NW_027338275.1:542-1045 GCF_000331145.2 Cicer arietinum | reverse complement strand
TTTATAGACTTTTTCTTGTCCAAATATGGTTTTTAACCAATCTTGTCCATCCAATAGGTGTGTGTGTGTCATTGGAGGAACATTTAGGTCATCTTCGTCCTCCGTTGGCTTATTCTTGTCCAATTAAAGTTTTTAACCAATTTTGTGCATCCAATTGGTGTGTTTGTGTCATTGGATGAGCATTTAGGCCATTTCTGTCCTCCCTAGGTTTATTCTAATCCAATTAGGGTTTTTAACAAATCTTATGCATCCAATAGGTGTGTTTGTGTCATTGGTTGAACATTTAGGTCTTTTTCGTCCTCCCAAGACTTATTCTTGTCCAATTAGGGTTTTATAACCAATCTTGTGCATCCAATAGGCGTGTTTGTGTCATTTGATGAACATTTAGGTCATTTTCGTCGTCCCCAAGTTTATTCTAGTCCAATTAGGGTTTTTAACAAAACTTGGGCCTTCAATAGGTGTCTTTGTGTCTTTGGATGAACATTTATGTCATTTTCGTCCTC
>NW_027338275.1:0-286 GCF_000331145.2 Cicer arietinum | reverse complement strand
GAACATTTAGGTCATCTTCGTCCTCCCTTGGCTTATTCTTGTCCAATTAAAGTTTTTAACCAATTTTGTGCATCCAATCGGTGTATTTGTGTCATTGGATGAGCATTTAGGTCATTTCTGTCCTCCCTAGGTTTATTCTAATCCAATTAGGGTTTTTAACCAATCTTGTGCATCCAATAGGTGTATTTAAGTCATTGGATGAACATTTAGGTCTTTTTTGTCATCCCTAGACTTATTCTTGTCCAACTAGGGTTTTATAACCAATCTTGTGCATCCAATAGGCGTG
>NW_027338274.1:0-1125 GCF_000331145.2 Cicer arietinum | reverse complement strand
ACGGAGAAAGTTCAAAAATGAAAGCTGAACCTTTTGCAGAAAATCTGGGAAACAGGGAACGATTTGGAATATCAGCAAAATCAATTTCAAATCCGTGTAAAAGTCAGTTTTTGAAACCTTATCAAAGATCAACAACAAAGTATTCATATTATTCCAAAAATGATCCCTTTGAATCAACTTGCTATTTTAAAAAGAGTTCAAGTTTTAAAAAATCTTCTAAAAGAAGATATACTAACCATCAAGGACCCAAACAAATATGGGTACCAAAATCATTACTAACTTGTGATGTAGGAACACCATCCAACAATCAAGAGAGAACAATGATACATGGACAAGGCATGCTCAAGACACTTGAATGGAAAAGTATGATTCCTCCTCTCATTACAAAAATTTGGAGTTCCTTTAACCTTTGGAAACATTAAAACAAAGGAGATGAAGAAGAAGAATATTCTGGACAGCATCAACATAATGCTTGCCAGAAAACCGAGATTAATAATCAGTCTCTGTTTCATTCTTCTCATAAAAGCTGGAGAACGATAAAGGCAAAATCTAAGAGAATGATCAATTTAAGCAAAAAGGTTCATTCTGGAAGCAGTACCAGAACATTTTGCAAAAGAGCAGAACATTCTCCAGAAGAGCAGAACATTCTGCAGAAGAGCAGACCATTGTGCAGAAGAGCAGAACATTTCTGGAAGCATACCAGAACATTTTGCTGAAGAGCATAACATTCTCCAGAAGAGCAGAACATTCTGCAGAAAAGCAGAACACTCTGTAGAAGAGCGGAACATTCTCCATAATGTTCTTGACAGTTTATATGCAACATTCAATCAAATCTAATGTTTTCTATTAAGATGATATGGTTGAAAAAACATCAACAACTTCTAAATGAGTTTGAACCATTTAGTTTTGGCACTCCTACACACATCTCACTATTGAACTTTCCTCCAAAAATATCCCATGATCAAATTATTGGAAGAATTAAATTGGAAGGATATGGTACCAAAGTTGCTGCTACTTGAGTCTTGATAAAAGTCAGCCATCAGATCAAAGAAATAGTAATAGGTATGAATGGTTGTCCTTTAGAAGAAGCACATATTCACATTGTCCTCTTCTTTGGATCTTATC
>NW_027338273.1:0-1318 GCF_000331145.2 Cicer arietinum | reverse complement strand
ATTGTATGTGTGCTTCAATAATTTTTCCATAAAAAAATATCATAAAAAGTGACCACATATCACCTCAAAGGGAATAAATGGTGCATTTTGTGTCTCAGGATTCTTTTGTACGGGCAAAGAAGTGGATTAGAGAAGTGCAAAGACAAGGTAACAGAATAGTCAAAAAGTAAATATCTTGTGAACAAACTAGAGAAACATTAAAGTAAATTATTTGGTTCTAAAACTTATGATCGTGCAAAGCATAGGCTGAAATGTCTTTAATATATATAATGATGAGAAAGATTGTCACAACTTTACATTATTATGAATACTAATTTGGCAGTTTACTTAATTTGATAAACCATGTCAGCAAATCCAAATTTGATCATATTTTTGGTGGCAAACAAGGCTGATTTGGAAGAACAGAGAAAAGTAGGAAATGAGGTATTATTTCTTGTAAATTGTTGTCTCAACATTATAATTTTGCTTATTTTATAATTTTCAGAGGTCTTATCCTCTTCTCAGGAACATAGACAGCTAAAAATTTGTTTTGATACTATCATCTTTCATATGATGGTTACAGGAGGGTGAGGAGTATGCTAAAGAAAATGGCATGTCTTTCTTTGAAACTTCAGCAAAAACCGCACAGAATGTCAATGAGTATTTATTTTTACTAAAATATAAAAAAAAATTGTGGATATGTTTTTTCTATTGGAATATCGATCACTTGAAAACCAAATGGCCAATGGTTTTATATATTATTGTTTAATTTAATAAATTTGATTTTTTTTTTCTAATACTAATCCATATCTACTTAGAGGATGTAACATGTATAGAAAAAATCAAAAAATAGGTGGTATCTATTTATAGTATTCTTTAATATTAATTTTTTGTTACTCTTTTAATTTAATAAGATTTATTTTTTAATTAAAAAAATATTTATTCTTAAATAATTTATATCTTGCGTTGAATATTAAAGTCAAATGATAAATATCATAATTAATATTAATCTTAGTCAAATGATGAATATTATAATTAATATTAATCTTACCCAATGAAAATGGTAATAGTATTTTATAATATATTTCATTATATATATGTGTGTACACATATGTGTGTACACATGTCTGCACAAGTATCACATATATTTGAATCTAGCATCTTTATTTTTTATGGCAATATTTTTCTTTCTAGTTCTTATTTTCTGCATATCATCTTGCAAAGTTGATGCAAGAAGTAAAACTCTACTAATGGTATTGTTTAAACTTTAACATCTATTGTTGAAAAATCACAAAATTCAGTGATTTAGGGTAATTTTTTATTATTTAAATAAATAAAA
>NW_027338272.1:0-1457 GCF_000331145.2 Cicer arietinum | reverse complement strand
GAAACTTTTTAAACATTCTATATAATATTTACCTATTTGAATTTGTAATTTATTCAAATAATTAAATATATGACACCTAAACAAACATGCTTTCAGCAAAATCTTCATAATTAAATTACTTTGCTCATCACTGTATTTTTTTTCCTTTCTTTTTTTTTTATTTATAAAAAATGATAAAATATAATTATTTCTTATAAAAAGAATACTTATAAGCACATGGAGTTGTCACTGAAATCTGTAACACTATATCAACTATGATACACAATATATATTTATGTGAATTCTCATTTTAACAAAAAAAATTTGTATGAAAATATAATTGCTTTATTAATTAGAAGAAGAAGAGACTTAACCATTTACTATTAATATGCAGATGCTATCAAATAAAACAGAAAATTAAATAAAGAACATAAATTCAAAGAGGCATCACTTAGATATTCTTTTGCTAATAAAATTGTACTACAATTAATTTTATGGAAAATGTTACGAAGAGAAGTATTTAAATTTCAAAGATAGAGGAAAGAGCGGAACTCTTCCAAGAGAAGTTGGAGACTCGACATCGTAAAAAACACATCTTTAACCATATTAATCAAGGTTAGAGGTTTAGAATACCTTTCAAAGATTACATATTTTGACAAATATATACTTACTAATACTACAAAGACAAATAACTTTTCACAAATATAGAAAGAGCTACCACCATATCAGTATCAATAGAGTGAAATTAAAGTTGTTGCAAATGTCAACTTTCAGAGGGTATGACGATTAGGGATGTATGCGAGTTGGCCAAATTCGGCATTCGAACCGATCAATTTTATTTGGATGGATTGAACTCTCAACTCCTGATTTTTACATCAAATCTGAACTAAATCAACCCGATTATGAGGTGGATTGGATTGGGTAGGACTCTCGAGTTATAAAGAAAAAAATTATTTAAAAAAATATATAATTAAATTAATTTAAATACTTAAACATCACAAAATAATAAAATTATATCACAACATATTATTATCAACTAAATTCTCAAATATAATTTAACAACTTAATTTTAACTATACATAAATAATAAATATATATATATTACATCAATGAGTTGAGTTTGTGGATTTGTGGGTTCAAAATGTTAAATCCACTATTTAAACCGAACATCGTTAAATTTAAATTGGTTGGTTCGAATTAGATTTGAATGTGTTGAATTAAAATACGGATTAAATTGATTTGTATGACAAGAGCTGTAGATTTATCAGCACCTATTATGTTTTTACATCAAATCCTCTCAACTTTGGATTGTGTGCTTCATTTTGACTTCTAGTCCATAAATCATTGTTAATAACGAATCACTATGTATATTTAATTTAACTTTAGGTAACGTTGCGACAAAGCTATTAAGAAAATAAACAAAAACTCTGTTCACATGGCTTTTGTTTCATGGAGACTTGACTTAGCACACATCACAT
>NW_027338271.1:0-354 GCF_000331145.2 Cicer arietinum | reverse complement strand
GGTCATTTTCGTCCTCCCAATGCTTATTCTTGTTCAATTTGGGTTTTTAACCAATCTTGTGCATCCAATAGGTGTGTTTGTGTCATTGGAGGAACATTTAGGTCATTTTCGTCCTCCCTAGGTTTATTCTAGTCCAATATGGGTTTTTAACCAATCTTGTGCATCCAATAGGTGTGTTTGTGTCACTAGACGAAATTTTAAGTCATTTTCGTCCTCCCTAGGCTTATTCTTGTCCAATTAGGGTTTTTATCCAATCTTCTGCGTCCAATAGGTGTTTTTGTGTCATTGGAAGAACATTTAGGTCATTTTCGTCCTCCCTAGGTTTGTTCTATTCCAATTAGGGTTTTTAACCAA
>NW_027338270.1:0-610 GCF_000331145.2 Cicer arietinum | reverse complement strand
GGATGCACAAGATTTGTTAAAAACCCTAATTGAACTAGAATAAACTCAGGGAGGACGAAAATAACTTAAATGTTAATCCAATGACACAAATGAACTTATTAGATGCACAAGATTGGTTAAAAACCATAATTGGACAAGAATATGCCTAGGGAGGACAATTGTGACCTAAATGTTAGTCCAATGACACAAATAAACTTATTGCATGCACAAGATTGGTTAAAAACACTAATTGGACAAGAATAAGTATAGGGAGGACGAAAATGACCTAAATGTTCCTCCAATGACACAAACACACCTTTTGGATGCACAAGATTGGTTAAAAACCCTAATTGGACTAGAATATGCCTAGGGAGGACGAAAATGACTTAAATGTTAATCAAATGACACAAATGAACTTATTGTATGCACAAGATTGAGTAAAAACCCTAATTGGACAAGAATAAGCTTAGGGAGGACTAAAATGACCTAAATATTCATCCAATGACACAAATGAACTTATTGGATTCACAAGATCGGTTAAAAACCCAAATTGGACAAGCATAAGCCAAGGGAGGACGAAAATGAACTAAATGTTCATCCAACGACACAAATGAACTTATTGGATGCACAT
>NW_027338269.1:0-2857 GCF_000331145.2 Cicer arietinum | reverse complement strand
GTGTCATTGGATTAACATTTTGGTCACTTTCATCCTCTGTAGGCTTCTTCTAGTCCAATTAGGGTTGTTAACCAATCTTGTGTATCCAATAGGTGTGTTTGTGTCATTGGCTTAACATATAGGTCATCTTCATAATCCTGAGGCTTATTCTAGTCCAATTAGAGTTTTTAACCAATCTTGGGCATCCGATAAGTTCATTTATGTCATTGGATTAACTTTTAGGTCTTTTTCGTCCTCCCTAGTCTTATTTTGGTCCAATTAAGGTTTTTAACCAATCTTGTGCATCCAATAACTTCATTTGTGTCATTGGATTAAAATTTAGGTTCTTCTAGTCCTCCCTAGGCTTATTCTTGTCCAATTTGGGTCTTTAACCAATCTTGTGCATCAAATAAGCTCATTTGTGCCATTGGATTAACATTTAGGGCAATGTCGTCCTCCTTGGGCTAATTCTAGTCCTGTTAGGATTTTTAACCAATCTTGTGCATACAATAGGTGTTTGTGTCATAGGATTATCTTTTGGGTCATTTTTGTCCTCTCTAGGCTTATTCTTGTCCAATTAGGGGTTTTAACCAATCTTGTGCATCCAATAGGTGGGTTTGTACATTATATTAACATTTAGGTCCTTTTCATCCTCCCTAGGCTTCTTCTAGTACAATTTGGGTTTTTAAGCAATCTTGGGCATCCAATAAGTTCATTTGTATCATTGGATTAACTTTTAGGTCATTTTCGTCCTCCCTAGGCTTTTTCTCGTTCAATTAGGGTTTTTATCCAATCTTGTGCATCCAATTGGTGTGTTTGTACATTGGGTTTTTAACCAATCTTGTGAATCCAATAAGTTCATTTGTTTCATTGGATTAACATTTAAGTCATTTTCATCAACCCCAAGCGTATTGAAGTCCAATTAGGGCTTTTAACCAATCTTGTGCATCCAATAGGTGTGTTTGGCTCATTGGATTAACATTTAGGTCATTTTCATCAACCCGGGGCTTATTCTAGTCCTATTAGGATTTTTCACCAATCTTGTGCATCCAATAAGTTCATTTGTGTCATTGGATTAAATCTTAGCTCATTTTCATCCTCCCTAAGCTTATTCTAGTCCCATTTGGGTTTTTAACCAATCTTGTGCATCAAATAAGTTCATTTGTGTCATTGGATTAAGATTTAGGTCATTTTCATCCTCCCTAAACATATCCTAGTCCAATTAGGGTTTTTAACCAATCTTGTGCATCCTATAAGTTTATTTGTGTCATTGGATTAACATTTAGGTCATTTTCATCCTCCCCAGGCTTATTCTAGTCCAATTAGGGTTTTTAACCAATGTTGGGCATCCAATAGGTGTGTTTTTGTCATTGGATTAACATTTAGGTCATTTTCATCATCCCGAGGCTTATTCAACCCCAATAAGGGTTTTTAACCAATCTTGTGCAGCCAATAAGTTCGTTTGTGTCATTGGATTAACATTTAGGCCATTTTCATCAACCCTAGGTTTATTCTAGTCCCATTAGGGTTTTTAACAATTCTTGTGCATCCAATAAGTTCTTTTGTGTCATTGGATTAACATTTAGGTCATTTTCATCCACCCTAGGCTTATTCTAGTCCAAATAATGTTTCTGACTAATCTTTTGCATCCAATAGGTGTGTTTTTGTTATTAAATTAACATATAGGTCATTTTCATAATCATGGGGCTTATTCTAGTCCAATTAGGGTTTTTAACAAATCTTGTGCATCCGATAAGTTCATTTGTGTCATCGAATTAACTTTTAGGTCATTTTCATCCTTCATAGGCTTCTTCTTGTCCAATTAGGGTTTTTAAACAATCTTGTGCATCCAATAGGTGTGTTTGTGTCATTGGATTAACATTTAGGTCATTTTTGTCCTCCCTAGGCTTATTCTTGTCCAATTTGGGTTTTTAACTAATCTTGTGCATCCAATAGGTGTGTTTGTGCAATTCGATTAACATTTAGGTCATTTCTTCCTCCCTAAGCTTTTTCTACTCCAATTAGAGTTTTTAACCAATCTTTTGCATCCAATAGGTGTGTTTGTGTCATTGGATTAACATTTAGGTCATTTTCATCCTCCCTAACCTCATTCTAGTCCAATTAGGGTTTTTAACCAATCTTGTGCATCCAATAAGTTCATTTGTGTCATTGGATTAACATTTATGTCATTTGCGTCCTCCTTAGACTTATTCTAGTCCAAGTAGAGTTCACTACAAGAAAACATTTGTATACCTACGGAAAATTAGCCACGGATCATAATTCGTGGGTAAATTAATTGTTACCCACGGAAAAACCGTGTGTATTGTTGTATAAAATAATTTTTTTTTTAATTAATTACCACGGTAATTCCATAAGTAAAATTAAAAAATTCATGGGTAATGATAAAAAATATACAATCCTAACTTAAATTTTGCCAAACATTTTCGTATTATTTTTACTACAACTTATCCGTAGGTAATGTCTATTTTTTAGAAAAAAATTTTGTTGAATTTTTTTAAAAAAGGTCCCCAACTGATACTAAATTAATTTTATCAAGGGATGTTAGCATAGGCTGCCTTCTAAATGCTTCCAAAACCCAGAAATTTCTTAATACCCAGAAATTGTATAAGGTAAACCCAGAAATCGTATGAGCCCTAACCCTTTCTTCCCTTCTTCTTGTCCGAATCGTATGAGCCCTAAGCCCTTCTTCCCCCCCTTCTTCTTGTCCGAATCGTATGAGCCCTAAGCCCTTCTTCCCTCCCTTCTTCTTGTCCGAATCGTGTGAGCCCTAAGCCCTTCTTCCCTCCCTTCTTCTTGTTCGAATCGTATGAGCCCTAAGCCCTAAGCTCCTCCTCATCCCAAAGCCCGTCTCGTTCCT
>NW_027338268.1:0-1504 GCF_000331145.2 Cicer arietinum | reverse complement strand
GTAGATTGATAAGCGATTAACCAAGATGCATGCAAGTCAAAATATCAGATTAAACAATATTACCTATCACATAATATGTTTAACATGCATCTAACATTAATCACATATACAGATATTGCAAGATAGAAATTTAAAGGAGTTAAGGGTTAGAGAAGATTGCACCAAGAATTTATACTAGTTCAGTTGTCAACTTGACAACCTACATCCAGTCCTGATAATCCAATCGGATTTCAGATTTTCTTCTCCAGTAGAAAGAATCAATTACAGATTGTCCAGTTTCTTCCCCGAAATCTATCTATCTTAATGATCTCTTTCCTATTGATCACCCTCTGATCCTTGTAGATACTCAGCAATCTAACACAGAATCAAAGTACGACTCTTTCTTGTTGAGCACTCTCACCCAAGAAAGTAGCCACCAGTTTCAAGCTGGCTTTTCTCGCTTTCGTTTCTTTTCAAAGTATTATTACAAACTGAATAAAGGAAGAACAAAAAGAAATCTTCAATCTTGGTCAATTTGACTTCTCACGATTCTGGATATTCAAAGATTGTTCATGAGAACCTTGTCTTTCAAGATCACTTTTCCAGCTCTCTTATTGATTGTTGATAATCTCTTTGGCTGTGATCTGAAAAAGCAATCTCAGTGTGTTAACCAAGTGTTATTGAGAGTTCTTTTGTATATCAAGAATATTCAAAGTGTTTATCAGATTATTTTTGAAAGAATGATTGAAGACAGTTTATATAGTTTTTGAAAAACATCTTAATCAATCGATTTGCGAATCGATTTCGTAAAGTAATAAAACCGGTCTAATCGATTTGCCAATCGATTATCGTGTGTCTTGTTTTTCTTGAATCTGGAAAATATATAAGCCAATCGATTTACCAATCGATTCTTTAAACAACATTTTTCAGTGATTATGTTAAGACTTATACGCATCGATTTCGTAATCGATTGCAGATGTTATGTTCAAAGTAAAACACATACCAATCGATTTCGTAATCGATTTACTAAGTTTTCATAATCGATTCACAAATACTCAGAATCGATTTGGCCACAAGCTCAGAGTTCACTGTGATTTCAAAAAATTCTTTCAATCGATTTGCCCAATCGATTATACCAACACAAACAGTTGTGTTTCCTTACACCCTTGTTATGAAATCGATTTCCCAATCGATTTACTTCAATCAAAAATCAACTTTCGTTGATTTCTTGTGTTCCAAGCAATATGTTCCAAGTATGTAGGATTGGATTGTTGTTACTGAAATCTTGCTCAATTCAAATATTTTGCCCAATCGATTATACCAACACAAACAGTTGTGTTTCCTTACACCCTTGTTATGAAATCGATTTCCCAATCGATTTACTTCAATCAAAAATCAACTTTCGTTGATTTCTTGTGTTCCAAGCAATATGTTCCAAGTATGTAGGATTGGATTGTTGTTACTGAAATCTTGCTCAATTCAAATATTAGATTTATCATGTGGTGTATGAACATTGTATGTTTGT
>NW_027338267.1:969-1419 GCF_000331145.2 Cicer arietinum | reverse complement strand
AGCGATTTTCGCTCGAAATACAATGAATCATTAAAACACATGTCACATATAACATTTCAACCTGAAAGAAATACCACAATTAGTCGTTATAATTTACAGAGGAACTAGAGCTCATAGAATTGGTCAATAACAACTTACTACGTAACTTGAATGAACGGAAAAAAAAATAAAATAAACACATTATTAAGTTCAATTAAGTTCTTAAATAGTGCTCTATTAGTCTCACTTTCCTAAAAGAATGTTTAAATCCAAATAACAATTGCTCTACAAGTTTAACAAAAGTTAGACATATAGAGGAACATTCAAAATATTCCACACATTATAAATACAAAAACATAAATGCATATAACAACTCAAGGACACGTAATCACTTTGAAATGAAGAACCAATGTACAAAACCATATTGGAAGGGATAAATTATTTTTCATGTATTTCAAGCTCACAATTTTT
>NW_027338267.1:0-523 GCF_000331145.2 Cicer arietinum | reverse complement strand
ATAAACATATAATACGACAATTAAATTTATTGTTGTTTAATCATAGTCATAAAACAAAGGAAATAGTACTTTGCGCTTAACTCAGCTAGCTAAATTATAAGGCAATAGTTTAAAAATAACGACAACCGGAACTCAATCACACCTTTAGATAATTATAATTATTCCTATGCCAAAAATAGCTAGCAACCTTGTTTATTTCACTTAGAAAACAAATTAAGTATAATCTATAATTCAATTTTTTTTTCTCAATTAAATAATCAGAATAATATTTCAAGTAAGTAAAAGATAGTCAAATCAAATAGTGACGATGAACTAAACTTATTTAATTGCCTAATACAATGAGTAACAACAATAGAAATTGCACTTACATTAAACTTAATCAACAATAAGAAATAAGAAATAAGAAATATTGAATTATCCCACTTTTAAATACTCATAACAACTCTAGACTTTATACATAAACTCGTATTTTAGCCTCACCAAATTCAAGTTTTCTCATTAGTTAATTATTACTCAAAGGGCT
>NW_027338266.1:3243-3519 GCF_000331145.2 Cicer arietinum | reverse complement strand
TCAATAAACCTCCTGTAGTACCCTGCCAGTCCTACAAAGCTTCGTATGTCAGTGACAGTCTGACGCTGTTTCCAAGCAAGAACTGCCTCAATTTTAGCCGGATCTACAGCGATTCCTTCCTGGGTTATCACATGTCCTAAGAAATTCACTTTCTCTAGCCAAAATTCACACTTCGATAGATTGGCATACAATCGCTTCTCGCGTAAAATCTCAAGAACTTGGCGTAAATGTTCTCCATGCTCTTCTTCAGTTCTTGAATAAATCAATATATCATCA
>NW_027338266.1:0-3233 GCF_000331145.2 Cicer arietinum | reverse complement strand
ATTAAAGATTCTGTTCATGTAGTCCATGAAAATTGCTGGTGCATTGGTAACTCCAAACGGCATGACCAGATATTCATAATGTCCATAACGGGTTCTGAAAGCAGTTTTCTGAATATCTCCTTCCCTTACTCGAATCTGATGGTAACCCGACTTCAAGTCAATCTTCGAAAATATCGCGGCCCCTCTCAATTGATCCATTAAATCATCGATGCGTGGCAAAGGATAACGATTCTTAATAGTTGCCTTATTAAGCTGTCTATAATCCACACATAAGCGCGAGCTTCCGTCCTTCTTCTTAACTAGCAAAACTGGAGCTCCCCATGGTGATACACTTGGCCTAATAATTTTCTTCTCCAGCAAGTCTTCAATTTGGCTATTGAGTTCATTTAATTCCAATGGCGACATTCGATAAGGTGCCATTGAAATAGGTCCCGTTCCTGGGTGCAAATCAATGAAAAATTCCACTTCTCTTACCGGTGGCAATCCTGGAATTTCCGTTGGAAATACATCCCGATACTCGTTGACAAGTATCACATCTTCTATTTCCACATTTATCTTTGCCTCTACATTTGCTAGAGACAAAAACTCATGAGTCCCTTCACTTAGCGACACTCGGAGTTTGTTAGCAGCTAAATACTTAACAACTCCTGGTTCGGGGAAAAGAACCAATTTACGAGCACAATCCAAAATCACATAATGATAAGACATCCAATCCATACCGAGGATGACCTCGAGTGATTCTAGCGGTAAACAAATTAGATTAACCAAGAAATCCCTATTCTGAATAGTCATTCGACAATGTAAACATGCAGAATTTACGGTTAAGGTCTTAGCAGGTGTGGAAACAACCAAATCAAAAGGTAAAGCAGACACAGATAACTTCAAGCGATTCACACAGTCCATAGCAATGAAGGAATGGGTTGCCCCCGAATCAAAGAGTGCAGTTAGAGTGTTACCTGCAATCTCACAGTCACGCTGAATCAGATTACCAGATGGATTCCCCTCTTCAGCATTCACACAATAAATGCGTCCTCTAGCAGTAGGACGGGTAGCCCTAGCTACATTCACCACTGGTTCCACCTTTGGAGCCGTGCACTCCCTTGCCATGTGCCCCGACTTCTGACAATTGTGACAGATGGGGATGTTAGTGGTACAAGCACTAGCATAGTGTCCTTCTCCCCCACATCGGAAACATCGAAGCACTTGCCCCATTTGCCTTCCGAAATTCTGGTTCCCTGGGCGACTCGGTCCACCGTTGTTATTCTGGGGGCGATTATAAGGTTTAGCCACTTGTTTTCCCCTATTCTGATAAGTCGCCCGACTAGGGCCTCCCGAATTAAAATTCCCAACTCGGCTAGCCCTCTTGTTCTTCATATCTTCCACTTCTCTACATTTCTCTACCAGCGCTTGGAAACGTTGAATTCCCAAAGGTAAGACGGAATCTTGAATCTCATACTTCAATCCGTCTTGGAAACGATGACACATGAACGGTTCATCAATTTCTTCACGGAAGAACCTGAAATGCCTCGATAGTGATTCAAATTTAGCAGCATACTCGCCCACAGTCAGGCTCCCCTGGTGAAGTTTCAGAAAGTCGTCACCCAACTTAGTCCTGGTACTCATCGGAAAGTATTTGTCTAAAAACTTTCTTTTGAACGATTCCCAGTTCACCTCCTCGTGGGCTGCTCCCATCAACAACCTTGCACTCCTCCACCAGTATTCAGCATCCCCTAGCAACATATACGTGGCATAGCTGACCTTCACTCCAGCCTGGCAGTTAATCATATCAAAGATTTTCTCCACTTCTTGGATCCATTGATCCGCCTTCTCTGAACCCTCATCCCCCTTGAACTTAGGAGGATTGTAACGACGGAAGTCTTCCAACCCTCTTGATTCTGCAGCACGGATCTCTCTTCCCCTCTTTTCAAGATCCCGTTGAGTCTTGGCAGCGGTCTGTGCAGCGACAGAAGCAGCCATGTTGTTCATAGCCTCCGCCATTTGGTCATTCCTAGCGTTGGCTCTCGGAGCGTCATTCCTTCTGGGCGGCATGGTTTCCTATAAGAACCATCATCAAGTAGAGTTTTAACACTACTTCAAATAATTCTAAACTAACGTCCGACTAACAACACACAATTAAATTGGACTTGACAACTCAAGTCACCTAAACCGACACATGATCAGATAACAACTCCTAACTTATAGGTCGACCTACAATCTATAACCAAGGTTCCACAGCTCCCAAAGAAAACTAAACCTATGCTCTGATACCACAATGTAACACCCCGTTTTTTCTAAGCGAGGGTGTATTT
Organism: Cicer arietinum; assembly: GCF_000331145.2. NCBI lineage: Eukaryota > Viridiplantae > Streptophyta > Magnoliopsida > Fabales > Fabaceae > Cicer > Cicer arietinum. Next base: position 924 of record NW_027338266.1, on the reverse strand, counting down.
TTTTTTTCAAAAGAATTAAAATAAAACAGAGAATTAAATAAGGTAAAATACATTTGGATAAATATTTAAGTCGTAACACAACGACGATTAAGTCAACAGAATTTAAAGCAGCGGAAAAGTTTCTCAAAATACGAATCCAAAGTATTTACACTTCAAAAGGTGGTACATAGACCCCATCATAAATAACATGTCAAACAGACAATTTAGTATAAGTACAGTTTTCCAAATTAAAATACTCTAACCCAAAAAGAAGGACGTCTTACATCATCCTAATCTGATCATCCTACCAAAAAGCTATACACCCTGAGTATCTCCACGCGCCCCGTGAGATCCTCCTAATGTAACTGCAATCACGCGTTCCCATCTCCATTCCCGTCCGTAGGGTACGAACCGGTAGGACCGTCCTGACTCTCATCTGAGGGCAAAGCCCAGATTTCCACAATAATTGTAAAGGGTCACCAACCAGAAAATAATAGTTAACACATAACAATTAAGTTTTTAAATGCCCAAAATAACTTTTCAACTAAGCATGCACCTTAAAAGGATTTTCCATATGCTAAAAGTTCATATAATGCTTGCCAATTAACAATGAACTCAAAATGAAGTTCTCAAACCATCAAGTAATACATAACTGACCAAAGCATTGATAAATCAATTGAGCAATCGATTATCTAACTCAAAATAAGGACTTCTGCTGAGCCAATCGATTGCCAAATCGATTTGGTCAGTTCTGCTGAGTTCCTGCATGACCAAATCGATTTCTAAGTCGATTTTGTTAGTTTTGCTGAGTCCCTGTGTTGCCAAATCGATTTCCAAATTGATTTTGGCTGTTTTGCTGAGTTCCTGCCTCCCTGCCAATCAATTTCCAAATCGATTTCTTAAAAGATTTTGAAGGACATATTTATACAATCGATTGGCAAATCG
>NW_027338265.1:0-1130 GCF_000331145.2 Cicer arietinum | reverse complement strand
TTGTGTCATTGGATGAACTTTTAGGTCATTTTTGTCCTCCCAAGGCTTATTCTTATCCAATTACGGTTTTTAAACAATTTTGTGCATCCTATAGGTTTGTTTGTGTCATTGGATGAACATTTCGGTCATTTTCGTTATCCCTAGGTTTATTCTTGTCCAATTTGGGTTTTTAATTAATCTTGTGCATCAAATAGGTGTGTTTGTGTCATTGGTTGAACATTTAGGTCATTTTCGTCCTCCTTAGGCTTATTCTTGTCCAATTAGGGTTTATAATCAATCTTGTGCATCCAATAGGTGTGTTTGTGTAATTGGATGAACATTTAGGTCATTTTCGTCATCCCTAAGCTTATTCTTTTCCAATTAAGGTTTTTAACAAATTTTGTGCATCCTATAGATTTGTTAGTGTCATTGGATTAACATTTAGTTCATTTTCGTCATCCCTAGTTTTATTCTTTTCCAATTAAGGATTTTAACCAATTTTGTGCATCCTATAGGTTTGTTTGTGTCATTCGATGAAAATTTAGGTCATTTTCGTTATCCCTAGGTTTATTCTTGTCCAATATGCGGTTTTTTTTATCAATCTTGTGCATCCAATAGGTGTGTTTGTGTCGTTGGATGAACAATTAGGTCATTTTCTTCCTCCCTAGGCTTATTCTTGTCCAACTAGGGTTTTTAACCAATATTGTGCATCCAATAGGTGTGTTAATGAAATATTAGGTCATTTTCGTCCTCCATAGGGTTATTATTGTCCAATTAGGGTTTTTAATCAATTTTGTGCATCCAATAGGTGTGTTTGTGTCATTGGATGAACATTTAGATCATTTTCGTCCTCCCTAGGCTTATTCTTGTCCAATTAGGGTTTTTTACCAATCTTGTGCTTCCAATAAGTTCATTTGTGTCATCGGATTAACATTTAGGTCATTTCCGTCATTCCTAGGCTTGTTCTTGTCCAATTAGGGTTTTTAACCAATTTTGTGCATCCAATAGGTTTGTTTGTGTCATTGGATGAACTTTTAGGTCATTTTTGTCCTCCTAAGGCTTATTCTTATCCAATTAGGGTTTTTTAACAATTTTGTGCATCCTATAGGTTTGTTTTTGTCATTGGATGAACATTTAGGTCATTTTCGTTA
>NW_027338264.1:0-1014 GCF_000331145.2 Cicer arietinum | reverse complement strand
ACTCATCTTCGGCGAAGCGATTGTGAATCAGATGAAACTGAAGAAAGTAGATAATATTTGGATCAGACCAATGCCAAATGTTGAACCAACTCCTCCACAAGCCTCTGAATCAACAGCTGAGGCTCCTGCATATGTTACAAAACTGATGGAATTTATGGCAGCTCAAATGGAACACAACGCCAAAATACTAGAGTCTAATGCAAGGATGGAAGCTACCTTGACATCTATCCAAACATCCCTGAAATCAGTTGTTCAGGATGTTGCTGCAATTCAAGCGCATCTAGGCCTCAAGCTATCTTTTGAAGACATAGCGCATATTGGTCGACAAGCAACTGAGGAACCACAGCCAGATCCTCTAGATCGGTCTGCGACTCACGGTGAGGAGACACCTGCTGAGGGTAATACAGCGGTCTCTACCTCTCCCCTAGATGATAGTGAGAACCAGCCCACTTTAGGAGATTAGATGGTCAAGATTCCTTATTTGTGCTGTCTTATTTCTGTTTGTCTTGCTGTTTTGCTGTTTTGCTGTTTTATATTTTATTAATAATATATGTATGAGCAAATTTATTAATTGTTATCATATAAATACTGCCATACTACATCTGTTGCATATCTGTTTGATTTGATACACTGCAACAAGTATTGTTATCATATAAATACTGCCATACTACATCTGTTGCATATTTGTTTTGTTCTGATCTGATATACAAGTTATATGATTTCATTTCCTATGCTTATGTTCTTTAACATAGGGGGAGGAATTGTTTTCTGCCTTTTTGCCTTAATTGACAAAGGGGGAGAAAAATTATAACTTGATAACTTGATAATATGCTTGTTGTTGCATTATTAAGGGGGAGAATCTGATGTTCTGATGATGTTTGTTTTTGCTCTGATACTTAATAATGTAATAATACACATGCTGATTTGATACATTTGATACATGCTCTGATTCTCTGATTTGGTACACATTTAATAAATTGTTTTCTTTGGTATGATTTTGAAATGGTTTGATAT
>NW_027338263.1:0-1858 GCF_000331145.2 Cicer arietinum | reverse complement strand
ATGCACAAGATTGGTTAAAAACCCAAATTGGACAAGAATAAGCCTAGGGAGGACGGAAATGACATAAATGCTCATCCAATGACACAAATGAACTTATTAGATGCACAAGATTGGCTAAAACCCTAATTGGACAAGAATAAGCCTATGGAGGACGAGAATGTCCTAAATGTTCATCCAATGACACAAATGAACTTATTACATGCACAAGATTGGTTAAAAACCTTAATTGGACAAGAATAAGTCTAGGGAGGACGAAAATGATCCAAATGTTCATCCAATGACACAAATGAACTTATTACATGCACAAGATTGGTTAAAAACCTTAATTGGACAAGAATAAGTCTAGGGAGGACGAAAATGATCCAAATGTTCATCCAATGACACAAACACACCTATTGGATGGACCGGATTGGTTAAAAACCCTAATTAAACTAGAATAAACCTAGGGAGGACGAAAATGACCTAATTGTTAATCAAATGACACAAATGAACTTATTGGATACACAAGATTGGTTAAAAACACTAATTTGACAAGAATAATCCTAGGGAGGACGCAAATGACCTAATTGTTAATTCAATGACACAAATGAACTTATTGGATGCACAAGATTGGTTAAAAACCCTAATTGGACAAGAATAACCCTAGGGAGAACGAAAATGACCTAAATGTTCATCCAATGACACAAATGAACTTATTGCATGCACTAGATTGGTTAAAAACCTTAATTGGACAAGAATAAGTCTAGGGAGGACGAAAATGATCCAAATGTTCATCCAATGACACAAACACACCTATTGGATGGACCAGATTGGTTAAAAACCCTAATTGGACTAGAATAAATCTTGGGAGGACGAAAATTACCTAAATGTTCATCCAATGACACAAATGAACTTATTGGCTGCACAAGATTGGTTAAAAACCCTAACTGAAGTAGAATAAACCTAGGGGGGACGAAAATAACGCAAATGTTAATCCACATACAAACACACCTAATGGATGCACAAGATTGGTTAAAAACCCTAATTAAACTAGAATAAACCTAGGGAGGACGAAAATGACCTAAATGTCCATCCAATGACACAAATGAACTTATTTGATGCACAATATTGGTTAAAAACCCTCATTGAACTAGAATAAACCTAGGGAGGACCAAAATGACCTAAATGTTCATCCAATGATGCAAACACACCTATTGGATGGACAAGAATAATCCTATGGAGGACGAGAATGACCTAAATTTTCATCCAATGAAACAAATGAACTTATTGCATGCACAAGGTTGGTTAAAAACCTTAATTGGACAAGAATAAGTTTAGGGAGGACGAAAATGATCCAAATGTTCATCCAATGACACAAACACACCTGTTGGTTGGACAAGATTGGTTAAAAACCCTAATTGAAGTAGAATAAACCTAGGGAGGACGAAAATGACGCAAATGTTAATCCAATGACACAAACACACCTATTGGATGCACAAGATTGGTTAAAAACCCTAATTGAACTAGAATAAACCTAGGGGGGACGAAAATGACCTAAATGTTCATCTAATGACACAAATGAACTTATTAGATGCAGAAGATTGGCTAAAAACCCTAATTGGACAATAATAAGCCTATGGAGGACGAGAATGATCTAAATGTTCATCCAATGACACAAACACACCTATTGGATGCACAAGATTGGTTAAAAACCTTAATTGGACTAGAATAAGTCTAGGGAGGACGAAAATAAACTAAATGTTCATCCAATGACCTAAACACACCTATTGGATGCACAAGATTGGTTAAAAACCCGAATTAAACTAGAATAAACCTAGGGAGGACGAAAATGACCTAATTGTTAATCCAATGACACAAA
>NW_027338262.1:1216-1536 GCF_000331145.2 Cicer arietinum | reverse complement strand
ATTTAGGTCATTTTCATCCTCCCTAGGTTTTTTCTAGTCCAATTAGGGTTTTTAACCAATCTTCTGCATCCAATAGGTGTGTTTGTGTCATTAGATGAACATTTAAGTCATTTTCGTCTTCCCTTGGCTTATTCTTGTCGAACTAAGGTTTTTAACCAATCTTGTGCATCCAATAGGTGTGTTTGTGTCGCTGGTTGAACATTTAGGCCATTTACGTCCTTCCTTTGCTTATTCTTGGCCAATTAGGGTTTTTAACCATTCTTGTGGATCCAATAAGTTCATTTGTGTTATAGGATGAACATTTCGGTCATTTTCGTCCT
>NW_027338262.1:0-436 GCF_000331145.2 Cicer arietinum | reverse complement strand
GGTTTTTAACCAATCTTGTGCATCCAATAGGTGTGTTTATGTCATTGGATGAACATTTAGGTCATTTTCGTCCTTCCTAGGCTTATTCTTTTCCAATTAGGTTTTTTAACCAATCTTGTGTATCCAATACGTTCATTTGTGTCATTGGATGAACAATTAGGTCCTTTTAATCCTATCTAGACTTATTCTTGTCCAACTAGAGTTTTTAACCAATCTTGTGCATCTAATAGGTGTGTTTGTGTCATTGGATGAACATTTAGGTCTTTTTCGTCCTCCCTTGGCTTATTCTTGTCCAATTAAAGTTTTTAAACAATCTTGTGAAAACAATAAGTTCATTTATGTCATTGGATGAACATTTAGGTCATTTTCATCTTCCCTAGGTTTATTCTAGTCCAATTTGGGTTTTTAACCAATCTTGTGCATCCGATAGGTGTGT
>NW_027338261.1:0-1393 GCF_000331145.2 Cicer arietinum | reverse complement strand
TAATTTTCTATATTGCTAACTTTGCATGCCACAAAATTTAAATTTCCGCTGTGCACTTGATACGGATTAATTTGGTAACGAAAACTGATATATTTTCTTTATTGCGAGGTCACTGATACCAACAAGTAACCGATCTTGTGCATCCAATAGGTGTGTTTGTGTCATTGGATGAACATTTAGGTGATTTTCGTGATCCCTAGACTTATTCTTGTCCAATTAGGGTTTTTAACCAATATTGTGCATCCACTAAGTTCATTTGTGTCCTTGGCTTGTCATTTCGGTCATTTTCCTCCTCCCAAGGCTTATCCTTGTCCAATTAGGGTTTTTAAACAATCTTGTACATCTAATAGGTGTGTTTGTGTCATTGGATGAACATTTAGGTAATTTTCGTCCTCCTTATGCTTATTCTTGTCCAATTAAGGTTTTAACCAATCTTGTGCATCCAATAAGTTCATTTGTGTCCTGGGATTAACATTTCGGTCATTTTTGTCCTCCCTAGTGTTATTCTTTTCCAATTATGGTTTTTAACCAACATTGTGCATCCAATAGGTGTGTTTGTGTCATTGGATGAACATTTAGGTTATTTTCGTCCTCCCCAGGTTTATTCTAGTCCATATAGGGTTTTTAACCAATCATGTGCATCCAGTAGGTGTGTTTGTGTCATTGGATGAACATTTACGTTATTTTCGTCCTCCATAGGTTTATTCTATTCCAATTAGAGTTTTTAACAAATCTTGTGCATGCAATAGGTGTGTTTGTGTCATTGGATGAACATTTAGGTCATTTACTTCCTCCCTAGACTTATTCTTGTCGAATTAGGGTTTTTAAACAAATATGGTGCATCCAATAAGTTCATTTGTGTCATTGGATGAACATTTAGGTCATTTTCATCCCCCTCAGGCTTATTCTTGTCCTATTAGGGTTTTTAACCAATCTTGTGCATCCAATAAGTTTCTTTGTGTAACTGGATTAACATTTAGGTCATTTTCATCCCCCATAGGTGTATTCTTGTCCAATTAGGGTTATTAACGAATCTTGTGCATCCAATAGGTGTGTTTGTGTCATTGGATGAACATTTAGGTCATATTCGTCCTCCCTATGCTTAATATTGTCCAGTTAGGGTTTTAAACCAACATTGTGCATCCAATAGGTGTGTTTGTGTCATTGGATGAACATTTAGGTCATTTTCGTCCTCCCTTGGCTTATTCTTGTCCAATTATGGTTTTTAACCAATCTTGTGCATGCAATAGGTGTTTTTGTGTCATTGGATGAACACTTAGGTCATTTTCGTCCTTCGTAGGTTTACTCTAGTCCAATTAGGGCTTTTTTACCAATCGTGTGCATCCAATAGGTGTGTTTGTGTCATTTTATGAACATTTAGATCATTTTCGTC
>NW_027338260.1:1176-1531 GCF_000331145.2 Cicer arietinum | reverse complement strand
ATGCACAAGATAGGTTAAAAACCCTAATTGAAAAAGAATAAGACTAAGGAGGACGAAAATGACTCGAATGTTCATCCAATGACACAAACACACCTATTGGATCAAAAAAATTTGGTTAAAAACCCTAATTGGACAAGAATAAGACTAGGGAGGACGAAAATGACCTAAATTTTCCTCCAATGACACAAACACACCTATTGGATGCAAAAGATTGGTTAAAAACCATAATTGGACTAGAATAAACCTAGGGAGGACGAAAATGACCTAAATGTTCATCCAATGACACAAAGTCGCCTATTGGATGCACAAGATTGGTTAAAAACCCAAATTGGACTAGAATAAACCTAGGGAGGAC
>NW_027338260.1:0-962 GCF_000331145.2 Cicer arietinum | reverse complement strand
TAAATGTTCATCCAATGACACAAACACACCTATTGAATGCACAAGATTGGTTAAAACCCATAATTGGACTAGAATAAACCTTAGGAGGACCAAAATGGCTTAAATGTTCCTCCAATGACACAAATGAACTTGTTGGTTGAACAAGATTGGTTAAAAACACTAATTGAAAAAGAATAAGCCTAGGGAGAACGAAAATGACCTAAATGTTCATCCAATGACACATACACACCTAATGAATGCACAAGATTGGTTAAAACCCCTATTTGGACTAGAATAAACCTAGGGAGGATGAAAATGACCTAAATGTTAATCCAATGACTCAAATGAACTTATTGGATGCACAAGATTGTTTAAAAACCCTAATTGGACAAGAATAAAACTAGGGAGGACGAAAATGACCTAAATGTTCATCCAATGACATAAACACACATAATGGATGCACAAGATTGGTTAAAAAGTTGGACAAGAATAAGTCTAGAGATGCGAAAATGACCTAAATGTTCATCCAATGACACAAACACGCCTATTGGATGCACAAGATTGTTTAAAAACCCTAATTGGACAAGAATAAATCTAGGGAGGACGAAAATGACCTAAATGTTCATCCAATGACATAAACACACATATTGGATGCACAAGATTGGTTAAAACCCTAATTGTACTAGAATAAACCTAGGGAGGACGAAAATGACTTAAATGTTAACCCAATGACACAAATAAAATTATTGGATGCACAAGATTGGTTAAAAACCCTAATTGGACAAGAATAAATCTAGGGAGGACGAAAATGACCTAAATGTTCATCCAATGACACAAACACACCTATTGGATCCACAAAATTTTTTTAAAAACCCTAATTGGACAAGAATAAGACTAGGGAGGAAGAAAATGACCTAAAAGTTCATTGAATGACACAAACACACCTATTGGATGCACAAGATTGGTTAAAACCCATAATTGGA
>NW_027338259.1:0-1037 GCF_000331145.2 Cicer arietinum | reverse complement strand
TGTGCATCCAATAGGTGTGTTTGTGTCATTGGATAAACATTTAGGTCATTTTCGTCCTCCCAATGGTTATTCTAGTCCAATTAGGTGTTTAACCAATCTTGGGCATCCATTAGGTGTGTTTGTGTCATTGGTTGAACATTTAGGTAATTTTCGTCCTTCCTACACTCATTATTGTCCAATTAGGGTTTTTAACCAATCTTGTCCATCCAATAAGTTCATTTGTGTCATTGGACGAACATTTAGGTAATTTTCGTCCTTCCTACACTTATTCTTGTCCAATTAGGATTTTTAACCAATCTTATGCATCCAATAGGTGTGTTTGTGTCATTGGATGAACATTTAGGTCATTTTCGTCCTCCCTATGTTTATTCTAGTCCAATTAGGGGTTTTATCCAATCTTGTGCATCCAATAGGTGTGTTTGTGTCATTGGATGAACATTTAGGTCATTTTCATCCTCCCTCGGTTTGTTCTAGTCCAATTAAGGTTTTTATCCAATCTTGTGCATCCAATAGGTGTGTTTGTATAATCAGATGAACATTTTGGTCATTTTCGGCCTTCCTAGACTTATTCTTGTCCAACTAGGGTTTTTAACCAATCTTGTGCATCCAATAGGTGTGTTTGTGTCATTGGATGAACATTTAGTTCATTTTCATCCTACCTAGACTTATTCTTTTCCAACTAGGGTTTTTAACCAATCTTGTGCATCCAATAGGTGTGTTTGTGTCATTGGATGAACATTTAGTTCATTTTCATCCTACCTAGACTTATTCTTTTCCAACTAGGGTTTTTAACCAATCTTGTGCATCCAATAGGTGTGTTTGTGTCATTGGATGAACATTTAGTTCATTTTCATCCTACCTAGACTTATTCTTTTCCAACTAGGGTTTTTAACCAATCTTGTGCATCCAATTGGTGTGTTTGTGTCACTGGATGAACATTAAGTTCATTTTCATCCTACCTAGACTTATTCTTTTCCAACTAGGGTTTTTAAACAATCTTGTGCATCCAATAAGTTCATTTGTGTCATTGGATGAAC
>NW_027338258.1:0-2426 GCF_000331145.2 Cicer arietinum | reverse complement strand
CTTGTGCATCCAATAGGTGTGTTTGTGTCAGTGGATGAACATTTAGGTCATTTTTGTCCTCCCTTGGCTAATTCTCATCCAATTAGGGGTTTTAACCAATCTTGTGCATCCAATAGGTGTGTTTGTCTAATTGGATGAAAATTTAGGTAATTTTCGTCGTCCCTAGGTTTATTCTCGTCCAATTCGGATTCTTAACCAATCTTATGCATCCAATAAGTTCATTTGTGTCATTGGATGAACATTTAGGTTATTTTCTTCCTCCCTAAATTTATTCTAGTACAATTAGGGTTTTTAACCAATCTTGGGCATCCAATAGGTATGTTTGTGTCATTGGTTGAACATTTTGGTCATTTTCGTCCTGCCATGGTTTATTGTGGTCCAACTAGGGTTTTTAACCAACCTTGTGCATCCAATAGGTATGTTTGTGTCATTGGATGAACAATTAGGTTATTTTCGTCCTCCCTAGGTTTATTCTAGTACAATTAGGGTTTTCAACCAATCTTTTGGATCAAATAGGTGTGTTTGTGTCCTTGGATGAACATTTAGGTCATTTTCATCCTCCCTAGGCTTATTCTTGTCCAATTAAGTTTTTTAACCAATCTTGTGCATCCAATAGGTGTGTTTGTCTCATTGGATGAAGATTTAGGTCATTTTCATCCTCCCTAGGTTTACTCTAGTCAATTAGGGTTTTTAACCAATCTTGTTCATCCAATAGGTGTGTTTGTGTCATTGGATGAACATTTAGGTTATTTTCTTCCTCTCTAGATTTATTCTAGTAGAATTAGGGTTTTTAACCAATCTTGGGCATCCAATAGGTATGTTTGTGTCATTGGCTGAACATTTTGGTCATTTTCGTCCTCCCTTGGCTTATTCTGGTCCAATTAGGGTTTTTAACAAACCTTGTGCATCAAATAGGTGTGGTTGTGTCATTGAATGAACATTTAGGTCATTTTTGTCCTCCCTTGGCAAATTCTCGTCCAATTAGGGTTTTTAACCAATCTTGTGCATCCAATAGATGTGTTTGTGTCATTGGATGAACATTTAGGTCATTTTCGTCCTTCCTTGGCTTATTCTTGTCCAATTACGGTTTTTAACCAATCTTGTGCATCGACTAACTTCATTTGTGTCATTTGATGAACATTTAGGTCATTTTCGTCCTCCCTAGCTTTATTCTAGTCCAATTAGGGTTTTTAACCGATCTTGTGCATCCAATAGGTGTGTTTCTTTCAATGGATGAACATTTAGGTCATTTTCGTCCTCCCTTTGCTTATTCTTGTCCAATTTGGGTTTTTAACCAATCTTGTGCATCCAATAGGTGTATTTGTGTCATTGGATGAACATTTAGGGCATTTTCGTCCTTCCTAGGCTTATTCTTGTCCAATTAGGGTTTTTAACCAATCTTGTGCATCCAATAAGTTCATTTGTGTCATTGGATGTACATTTAGGTCATTTTCGTCCTCCCTAGGTTTAATCTTGTCCCATTAGGGTTTTTAACCAATCTTGTGCATCCAATACGTTCATTTGTGTCGTTGGAAGAACATTTACGTGATTTTCGTCCTCCTTAGGTTTATTCTAGTCTAATTAGGGTTTTTAACAATCCTGTGGATAAATAGCTGTGTTTGTGTCATTGGATGAACATTTAGGTCATTTTCGTCCTCCTTAGGCTTATTCTTGTCCAATTAAGTTTTTTAACCAATCTTGTGCATCCAATAGGTGTGTTTGTCTCATTGGATGAACATTTAGCTCATTTTCGTCCTCCCTAGGTTTATTCTAGTCCAATTAGGGTTTTTAACCAATCTTGTGCATCCAATAGGTGTGTTTGTGTCATTGAATGAATATTTAGGTCATTTTCGTTCTCCCTAGGGTTATTCTTGTCTAATTAGGGCTTTTAACCAATCTTGTGTATCCATTAAGTTCATTTGTGTCATTTGATGAACATTAAGGTCATTTTCGTCTTCCCTTGGTTTATTCAAGTCCAATTAGGGGTTTTAACCAATCTTGTGCATCCAATAAGTTCATTTGTTTCATTGGATGAACATTTAGGTCATTTTCTTCCTCCCTAGATTTATTCTAGTACAATTAGGGTTTTTTACCAATCTTGGGCATCCAATAGGTATGTTTGTGTCATTGGATGAACATTTTGGTCATTTTCGTCCTCCCTTGGCTTATTCTTGTCCAATTAGGGTTTTTAACCAACCTTGTGCATCCAATACGTGTGTTTGTGTCATTGGATGAACATTTAGGTCATTTTTGTCCTCCCTTGGCGTATTCTCGTCCAATTAGGGGTTTTAACCAATCTTTGTGCATCCAATAGGTGTGTTTGTGTAATTGGATGAAAATTTAGGTCATTTTCGTGGTCCCTGGGCTTATTCTTGTCCAATTAGGATTTTAACCAATCTTGTGCATCCAATAAGTTCATTTGTGTC
>NW_027338257.1:0-1125 GCF_000331145.2 Cicer arietinum | reverse complement strand
TTCTTCTCAAAAATTTATAACTCATTTTCAGGCCCCGCGCCCAATTTTAAACACTAGCCATCGCCTGGTCCAAAAATACGGATTTCAGTCCATTTTTGTCGGGTTGTACGAACATCCCCTGAAAAGTCCAGATGAAATCGAGGATCGGGAGACCCTTACAAGATTCTTCTCCTAAATTTATAACAGTGTTTCGGATTCCACATCAGATTTCAAGCATTAGCCATCATCTAGTCCGAATAATATATTTCGGTCCATTTTATTTGAGGGGGAAGAAAATCGCCCGAAAAGTCCAGATGAAATCGAGGATCGGGAGACCCTTTAAAGTTGTGTTTCGGGTTCCGTGTCAGATTTCAAAAACAAGCCATCGTCTTGTACAAAAATACAGATTTCGTTCCATTCTAGTCGGGTAGTACAAAAATCGACCGAAAAGTCCAGATGAAATCGAGGACAGACAGACCCTTATGGCATTCTTCTTCTAAATTTATAACAGTGTTTCGGGTTCCGCGTCAGATTTCAAACACTAACAATCGTCTTGATTGAAAATACGGATTGAAAATCGCCCGAAAAGCCCTGATGAAATCGAGGACCAGGAGACCTTTAAAGCATTCTTCTCCTAAATTTATAACTGAGTTTCGGGTTCCGTGTCAGATTTCAAACACTAGCAACCATCTTGTTCGAAAATACAGAGTTCGGTCCATTTCTTGTATGGTGGTACGAAAATCACCCGAAAGTCCAGATGCATCCGAGGACCAGGAGACCTTGAAAGCATTCTTCGCCAAAATTTATGACTGGTTTTTAGGTTCTGTGCAAGATTTCAAACACTTGCCATCGTCTGGTCTGAAAATATAGATTTCGGTCCTTTTTTGTCGAGGGGTATGAAAATCGCTTGAAAAGTCAAGATGAAATCGAGGACCGAGAGACCCTTATAGCATTTTTTTCCTAAATTGATAACTGTGTACTGAATTCCGTGTTGGATTTCAAACACTAGCCATTGTTTTGCTCAATAATATGAATTTCTGTCCATATCAGTCCGGTGGTACGAAAATCATCCGAAAATACCAGATAAAATCGAGGACCTGGAGACCCTTATAGCATTCTTCTCAAAAATTTATAACTTTGTTTCGG
>NW_027338256.1:878-1203 GCF_000331145.2 Cicer arietinum | reverse complement strand
ATATGTTTCAAATTAATCTCATCATACATCATGCATTTCTCTTCTAGCAGTTTCTTAGTACTGGTTAATTGTTTGAGAACACTAACATATTCAGTATGCAATTCATTAAATGCATCATGCAGTTCATCATAAGATGGATTAGAGGTTGTACTTACTTCACTATCAGATTCTGAGTCAGTATTTGCCATGAGACACAAGTTAGCTTCTTCATCTTCAGAATCATCAGATGAATCTTCATCATTGTCGTTCCAGGCAATGTAAGCTCTCTTTGTTGAAGGTTGTTGATCCTTTCCTTTAGTCTTTACAGGCTTGTTTTTGTTCTGCA
>NW_027338256.1:0-237 GCF_000331145.2 Cicer arietinum | reverse complement strand
CTGAAGAGTATCCCACATTTCCTTTGCAGTTTGACACCCTGAAGAATTCTTCTGCACATAAAGCAGATGTTATAATATTCTTGGCCTTAGCATTATAACCAACTTTCTTTTTGTCATAAAGCAGATGTTATAATATTCTTGTTCTTCTGCACATAAAGCAGATGTTATAATATTCTCAGTGCCTGCAAGTTTAGGCACGTAGGGACCATTCTCCACTGCCTCTAAGATGTCCATCCC
>NW_027338255.1:0-1811 GCF_000331145.2 Cicer arietinum | reverse complement strand
ACGATATTGATTATACAGTAGAATATATATAAAAATAAATCAAATATAAAGTTTATATTTTAACGATATTGATTATATAGAGTATATTAAAATACTAAACAATTATAAATTATAATAAAACACTACATAATTTTGGAGCAAAATAAATAAATAACACTGCACAAGACACGCTTGGTTGCTAAAGGGTTTATTCATACATGACATTGATTACTGAGAGACTTTTGCTCCCGTTGACAAATTAAACACTATTAGAGTTCTCTTGTCCTTGGCAGTGAATTTAGATGATGTAAAGAATGCTTTTCTGAATGGTGATTTGGAGGAGGAAGTATACATGGATAGCCACCTGACTTTGAAGATAAATTTGGTTCAAATGTGTGCAAACTTCAAAAATCCCTTTATGGTCTCAAGCAATCTCCAAGGGCTTGGTTTGAAAAATTCACTCAGTCGGTCAAAAGGCAAGGATATATGTAGATGATATTATTTTTACAGGAGATGACATTGTTGAGATGGAAAGATTGAAGAAAATTTTGACTAAAGAATTTGAGATCAAAGATTTAGGCGCGCTTAAATATTTTCTTGGTATGGAAGTTGCTCGCTCAAAAAAGTGAATTGTTGTTTCTCAAAGAAAATATATCCTAGATCTCTTGGAAGAAACTGGGATGAATGGGTGTAGACCAGCAGATACTCCTATGGAATAAATGCTAAAATTTGGGAGAAAGACAGTGTTCCTGTTGAGACTGGAAGATACCAGAGGTTAGTCGGCAAACTTATTTATCTAGCCCACACTAGACCTGACATCGCTTTCTCAGTGAGTGTTGTAAGTCAATTCATGCATTCTCCCTATGAAGAACACTTGGAGGCAGTTTATCGAATCTTAAGGTACTTGAAATCCAATCCTGGAAAGGGTTTGTGCTTCAAGAAAACTAATGACAGAGAAGTCTCTATATTTACAGATGCTGATTGGGCAGGATCAATTACTGATAGAAAATCCACCACTGGATATTGTGCCTATGTTTGGGGAAATTTAGTTACTTGGAGAAGTAAGAAACAAGGGGTTGTTGCTCGAAGCAGTGCAGAAGCTGAATTCAGAGCAATGGCTCAAGGAATCTGTGAACTTTTATGGATTCGTAAACTCTTGGACGAAATGAAAATGAAAGTTGACTCACCCTTAAAATTGTTCTGTGATAGCAAAGCAGCAATAAGTATAGCTCACAACCCTGTACAACATGATAGAACCAAGCATATTGAGATTGACCGCCATTTCATAAAAGAAAAAATTGATGCTGGAGTTATATGTCTGCCATTTGTGACTTCCAACCAGCAAACTGCTGATATCTTGACAAAAAGTTTGGCAAGACCCAATTTTGAGCGACTTATAGCCAAGTTGGGCATGACAGATATCTATGCACCAACTTGAGGGGGGGTGTTGAAGAATCGAGAGAAATTAGATTTTATTCTCTTTTATTTTATATTATTATGTTTATTTTTATTCTATCATTATTACTTAGTTTTACTATTGTAATTTCTTTTCCTATATAAACAGCTTAGAGCTGTAATAATAAAATATGAAAGTATTTTGTCTTTTACTTTCATGTAGAATTTAGTGCATCAAAAATATGATTTATGATATTTTCATTTCATGTTTTTGACTCTAATATTAATAAATCACTCATATGCAAATCATAGATATACTTTGAAGCACTAAAAGGTGTTGGTTGGTTAGTAAAATGTCTTTTACTATTTCATTCATTTTTAAATTATATTTTGTCTCTTTCTCTCTTTATCACTATCACTTATCTCATAATATCTTA
>NW_027338253.1:353-1073 GCF_000331145.2 Cicer arietinum | reverse complement strand
TTACTATATGTTATTATTATCTTCGTTTTATTGTTTTACTACATAACGAAGAATAATAATAACCTATAATAAAATTGAGTTTATTAAATAAATATGTAATTGTTATTTTATTTGACAACTCTATTTTATTTTATGTTATTATTATTTTCGTTATATAGATGTACTTCATAACGAAGATAATACTAACATATAATAAAATAGAGTTGTTAAATAAAGTAATAATTACATATTTATTTGACAACTCTATTTTATTATATGTTATTACTATCTTCGTTATGCAGTCAAGTAATGTAATAATTAAAAAGCATTCTTCTCCAAAATTTATAATTGTGTTTCGGGTCATATTTTGAACATTAGCAATCATTTGGTCTAAAAATACGATTTTTGTTCCATTTTTGTCGGGTGGTATGAAAATTGCCTAAGAAGTCTAGATGAAATCGGGGATTTTCGTAGCACCCGATTTCGGTCCATTTTTGTCGAGTGGTACGAAAATCGCCCAAAAAGACCAGATGAAATCGTGGACCAGGATACCCTTAAAGCATTCTTCTCCAAAATTTATAATTGTGTTTCGGGTCATATTTTGAACATTAGCAATCATTTGGTCTAAAAATACGATTTTTGTTCCATTTTTGTCGGGTGGTATGAAAATCGCCTGAAAAGTCCAGATGAATCGAGGACTAAAAGACTTTTATAGCATTATTCTCTAAAATCTATAACTAT
>NW_027338253.1:0-244 GCF_000331145.2 Cicer arietinum | reverse complement strand
AATAGAGATGTCTAATAAATATGTAATTTTTATTTTACTTGACAAAACTATTTTATTATATGTTATTATCATCTTCGTTTTGTAGTTATACTTAATAACAAAGATAATAATAAAATATAACAAAATTGAGTTGTCAAATAAATATGATATAATTAACTTATTTCACAACACTATTTTATTGTATGTTATTATTATCTTTGTTATTTTGGTACAACTATAAAACGAAGTTAATAATAATATTTAA
>NW_027338252.1:0-694 GCF_000331145.2 Cicer arietinum | reverse complement strand
TTGAAAGAATGATTGAAGACAGTTTATATAGTTTCTGAAAAACATCTTAATCAATCGATTTGCCAATCGATTTCTTAAAGTAATAAAACCAGTCTAATCGATTTGCCAATCGATTACCGTGTGTCTTGTTTTTCTTGAATGTTGAAACTATATAAGCCAATCGATTTACCAATCGATTCTTTAAACAAAATTTTTCAGGGATTATGTTAAGACTTTTATGCATCGATTTCGTAATCGATTGCAGAAGTTATGTTCAAAATAAAACACATACCAATCGATTTCGTAATCGATTTATTAAGTCTCCATAATCGATTAACAAATACTCAGAGTTCACTGTGATTTCCAAAAGTTCTTTCAATCGATTTGCCAATCGATTGTGTTTAAGTCAGTGACTCAGCTATTTTGATGTTAATCGACGTGCCAATCGATTTGTATGTATTTGTCTGAAAACGTTCTTACCTGGTGTTTAGTTCAATCGATTTCCCAATCGATTGCAACCAAACTTAACTTGATTGAAATTTCACACAATAGATTGTCCAATCGATTGTGTTTGTCACAGGGAAAGTTATTTTGCAAAAAGTATTTAAGCAATCGATTACCCTCAAAACTGGGGTGTCACTGTGACTTGTAGAATCGATTTCCCAATCGATTGATTTCAATCAGGTTTACTTTGTGAAATGTATAATCGATTTGT
>NW_027338251.1:567-3233 GCF_000331145.2 Cicer arietinum | reverse complement strand
ATAATGTATACTGATGAAAGTTATCAACAAAAAGAAAAGTCTAAATGATCTTATAATCTTGTCAATTTGATGAAGTCTATGACTCAGATGTAGATTGTCTAGAATCTGCACAATTGTTTCCTCATGTCTTTGTTAAAGTTTTGTGTTAATAATCAAAAATATATCATTGTGGATAATTAAATTTTAAATCACCACTTTAATTAAATCCAATAAAATATATATGATTAAATCCCTCTTATTTAGTTCTTTTAAATTAGACAAAAAATTTATGCTAATTTCACTTGTATGAACTCAAGTGAAAATATTAGGAAATTATTCTGCTGGGAAGGTAATAGAGTTGATCAGCTTGAGGCAAACACTACACACACCTATTGAATGTGGCTGCAATGGTCCTTTCATTTTCTTCATTTCTGCTTTGCTTAAAAAAATAAGAAGAATGAGAACAATAATGTTGAAGATAGTAATAATTTTATCATAGAAAATTAGATTATTATAATTTTTTCATCTTTTAAAATTTTTGTCCTGAAAATTGAAAAATGTCACTCAATTGAAAAAAAAAAACATTTGAAGGTGGTCATTGACTCTTAAACATACACAAACTTAATCATACTGAGAAGAGACTCTTAAACATACACAAACTTAATCATACTGAAAAGATTATAACAAGTAGTTATTTAATTTCACCAGACATGTTAGTTGACTTATTTCCAATCCTTAAAAACACACCGTCAACAATAACATTAAGGCATTCCAATTTTAATCAACTCACTTTGAATCTATGATAGTAATTTTCTTAGCTTTCTTAAACAAATTTTCAATCAATGCATACTTAGAACTTCCTACAATTAAAGATTATTTATAATGTTATATTTTTCCTTGAAGAATGTTTGTGTAATGATATTGTTTATTTATGATTAGTTGCGTGTTCTTATTTATATTATACTATTAACATGATTTCAAAACTCAATTCTTTCGTTGTTTGTGTTTGACTGGCTTGGCTCTGCGTCTGCAAAATCACAGTTGTTACAGGTTAATGAGTATTGAAGTTCAAGTTCGGAAGGAACCCCGCTCTAATAAGTGATACCGGGAATAAGAGTTGTAATTTATATTTACTTTTTTAATTTGAAACGAATTATTGTATTAAAACCTTAGAAGTACTAGTTATTTTTAAAATTAAATCAAGTAATTATACTTAAATCAAGCTTATCGAGATTACACTATTTTAATAAAAAAAAAAATTAAGTTTAAAGTGTTTTGTTTTATTTTTGAGAAACGTGATATCCTAAATTAAAATAAAAGTTTTTATTATATTGGAAATAAATTTTATTTATCCGCTGCAAATTTTATAGGAATATCATATAAATTATTATATATATTATTTTGGGGTTTAGGGTGTCACAATAATCATCTTCATAAAATCATATTTTGAATATAATATTTCATTTGAATATATAATAACAACATTCATGTAAGGACACATAATAAAATATGCAATAATAATAAATAAAAAAAAACAGCAATTCAACAAATTAAATAATAAATAAATCAATTCATACTTTAAGATTGTAGTTCATAAAATTTTAATTTTAATAAAATTAGATTTTAAATAAAAAAACATACTATTAAAAATATTTAACTCTTTTCCAATCCAAATTCTAAAATAAATGTATTATGAAATGGTTTAAGAGTGTGATTACTCACATCTTTAATGATAAAAAGTTTTGTTGTATGTTAGTTGCTATTAACAGCAATCACCACAGTAAATAATTTAACTACTCTCTATTTATATCTGGTGTTGATATAGTTCTACCTTTTGATTTTTTAATTCAACATTCTTGTTTTTATGTATCAATATATATATATATATATATATATATATATATATTCTAAACATATGAAAACAAATAATAATAATAATAATAATAATAATAATTTATAATTTATATAATTTTTAAACTTTGAAATTGAAAATTTTAATTGTTTATATTCTTTAATTTTAAACAGTGATAAAAGAACATTGATAGTGGAAAAAGAACAGGAAAAATATTTTGTTTCAAAATTTCATTACAAGATTCAGTTTTAATATTGATAAAAAGCCAAAATTAGAATAGTGAAAAAAAAATTAGGTGATTAAATAAAGGCATAATATCTTTCTAACAATTATAAGGGAAATTAGGTGATTTTGTAATCGGAAACAATAAAAATACATAATAAAATTGATAAAATAAGATCAATAATATCATATAGTTTCTAGATTTGTCATATACTTAACAATAGTTATATTATGTGTAGAATTTGGTATGTCTACGTTACATTATCTTAATTAATGTATACATCTGTATTTTTTTAAAATTAAGTGATGTAAGTATACGTAAATTTAGTTTATGTATATTTTCATGGATTCATTTTATGTTTTTTGTATGTGATCTCAATTCACGTATAATTTTATCTCATAGAAAAAAGAAAATCGAAAACTTCACAAAAATATAAATCACAAAAGTTAGATTTCAAAAATGGGTTTGAATTCAAAGATCAAAGGAATCGAAAGACTAACGAAAATGAAAGAAAAAAATGGAGACAAATGAATAGGAAGAGGAGGAAGAAATAGAGGAAGAGAGGAATAGGAAAACAAATTTAGAAAGGGCAATGGTTGAAAAATTTAAAAA
>NW_027338251.1:0-361 GCF_000331145.2 Cicer arietinum | reverse complement strand
TTTGACGAGGGCACTATAAAATAAAACATATAAGTCAATAAAATATTTGTGCATTGATTGTAAATGAAAATTTAAAGGCATATATTTCAAACATTTATTGGAATCCATGTGATGTTATTAGACTTTTGCTTTGACACTGTAGTACCTCTTTGAGCTCGAAAAACTTGTAAAATACTATCGAATAAATAAATGTGATTATTATAGCATTAACAAACACATTATTTATATATATAAGAAATAAATGAATATTACTTACGTGTCGAATATAGTCTTTATATCGGAGTGATTATTGTAATTGTCGTGCAAGAGATCTAAATAATATATAACTTCAGAGGTCGCATTGATTGCAAATAGCACCCAA
>NW_027338250.1:0-409 GCF_000331145.2 Cicer arietinum | reverse complement strand
TTAAGTCCTTTTCGTCCTTCCTAGGTTTATTCTAGTCCAATTAGGGTTTTTAACCAATCTAGTGCGTGCAATAAGTTCATTTGTGTCATTGGATGAAAATTTAGGCATTTTCGTCCTCCCTAGGCTTATTCTTGTCCAATTAGGGTTTTTAACCAATCTTGTGCATGCTATAAGTTCATTTCTGTCATTGGATGAACATTTAGGTCATTGTCTTCCTCCCTAGGCTTATTCTTGTTCAAATAGGGTTTTTAACCTATCTTGTGCATCCAATATGTTCATTTGTATCATTGGATTAACATTTAGGTCATTTTCTTCCTCCCTAGTTTTATTCTAGTCCAATTAGGGTTTTTTAACCAATCTTGTGCCTGCAATAAGTTCATTTGTGTCATTGGATGAACATTTAGGTCAT
>NW_027338249.1:0-1116 GCF_000331145.2 Cicer arietinum | reverse complement strand
TTTGGTCCATTTTTGTTGGGCGGTACGAAAATTGCCTAAAAAGTCCAAATGAAATCGAGCAACGGGAGACCCCTATAGCATTCTTCTCCAAAATTTATAACTGTGCATCGGGTTTTGCGCCAGATCTAAAACGCTAGCCATCGCCTGGTATGAAAATACTGATTTTGGACCTTTTTTGTCGAGGGGTACGAAAATCGCCCGAAAAGTCCAGATGCAATCGAGGACCGAGAGTTCGTTATATCATTCTTCTTCTAAATTTATAATTTTCTTTTGGGTTCCGCGTCAGATTTCAAACACTAGCCATCGTCTTGTTCGATAATACGGATTTCGGTCCATTTTAGTCGGGTGGTAGGAAAATCGTTCGAAAAGTCCCGATAAAATCGAGGACCGAGAGATCCTTATAGCATTCTTCTCTAAAATTTATAACTATGTTTTAGGTTCCGCCCCAGATTTCTAACACTAGCCATAGTCTGGTCCGAAAATACAGATGTTGGTCCATTTATGTCGAGAAGTTCAAAAATCGCCTGAAAAGACCAAACGAAATCGAGGACTGCGAGATCTTCATACCATTCTTCCCCAAAATTTATAACTTTGTTTCGGGTGCCGCACCTGATTTCAAACACCAGCCATCGTCTTGTACGAAAATATCCTGAAAAGTCTAGATGAAATCGAGAACTAGGAGACTCTTATAGAATTCTTCTCCTAAATTTATAAATGTCATTCAGGTTCCGCGTCAGATTTCAAACAGTATCCATTGCTTGATCGAAAATACGAATTTCAATCTATTTTTTTCATATGTACGAGAGACCCTTATAGCATTTTTTTTCCAAAATTTATAACTGTCTTTCGGGTTCCGTGTCAGATTTCACACAAAAACCATCGTTTTGTTCGAAAATACAGATTTTGGTCCATTTTAGTCGGGTTGTACGAAAATCGTCCGAAAAATCCAGATGAAATCGAGGACTAGGAGACCCTTATAGCATTCTTCTCCGAAATTTATTACTGTTTTTCGAGCTCCGTGCCATATTTTAAACACTAGCCATCATCTGGTCCGAAAATATGAATTTTGAGTCATTTTTGTTGGGTGGTACGAAAATTGCTCAAAAAGTCCAAATG
>NW_027338248.1:1879-6344 GCF_000331145.2 Cicer arietinum | reverse complement strand
TTATAAACTATAGTGTCTAACTGATACAATTATATGTCTTAACGAATAGCTTCAAGAGACGAAATCAAATCAACCATCAGGTCGTCATATTTTGTGGAATAAAGCTCGTCTGATTAAGGATAGACTAGTTGATAATGAAAATATTCAACAAGTGATAGAACAATGTGTAAGTATATTATCATTTTAATTTTTTTATTTATTATTATTATTATCTTTTTAAAATGATAATAAACTTATCTTTGTAATACTACATGTATGTTAGGAGAATCTAGAACAATGTTCATCTCGAGAGGAGATTCAACAACTTAGTTGTAGGGTAATACTTGGTAAGGATTTAATATTCATGAGTATTATAGCCGTGTGAGGGGCAAAGAATTTGACGTAACTATAAAAAGATATTTTTCACATGATAAGCGCACAAATCCATCTAATGAGCAAGTACTAGATGAGCTGAAAAATTTAACAGAGAAAGTTGCATATTTGGTGAAATAGGAAAAGCATCTTCCGGAGTGTCAACATGATGTAGACTTTCCTAGTGAAAATGGTAGTTGCAACATTGCTAATAAAAGTCTTCGAGAGATAATTAATTACTTAATGAACTAAGAAATTCATTCAATCTAATTGTTTCACATACTAAGTACATGAATTGATTTATGTATTAACTATTGATTTAGGGTGTCTATTGATTTATATATTATCTATTACATTCAATCTAATTCAATCTTGAGTGCTCTATTTATCTTCCCCTACTTAATCATGTGGTTGGAAAAAGAACATTGTATAAAACTTTAGGAGAAATATTATACGATAATTCGATCCATGTCGGGGTGAAAGTTTCACCTATGATTGCTTTAGAACCACTTGCACTATTGCCTATACCTGACAACGATGGAGATATGAAGTTGTTGGAATAAATAATAGGTAATGTGGCATGTGAAGTAAAAATTTCGATTTACAAGAAAGGGGGGTTTGAATAATAGGTAATGTGGCATGTGAAGTAATTGGTTGTGAAAACAGAAAACAAAGAACGTTATTGGTTTTAACTAGAAAACGGAGAACGTTCTTGGTTAGTTAAAATTAGTAATTCAGTTTATGTATTTAACTTGATAATCAATTAAACTGAAAGTAAATAGATAAGGGAAGAGATACCACACAACGGTATATCCTAGTTCACTCAACCCGAGTTACTTCAGTCCTCACAACCGTGAGATTTTCCACTAAGTGTTTAAAACAAAGAACCTTCTTGGTTTTCCAACACCTAGTTCAGATCAACCTTGATCTGCTACAAAGTTAAAACCTTTCTACTCATAAAGGAGTTCAATCAAGTCACATATCAACCTTGATAGGATTTCTTACAATCTACCCAAACTATATTAAACTCTTATAGTTTGAGTTTTACAATAATGATGAGATTGCTTTGTTAGAATATGAGAAGGATCAACACTTGTTTGAGTTATGATTCTTTGACATAAAAATATACGAGAATGATTCTAGGAATCGAATGGGGAAAATCAGAATTGATTCAATGTATGTGTGTGAGAGAAATTCAAGTATGATTGAAATGAGTAATGAATTTTGTTAGTACTTGAAGCTCTGATTTTTCCTTGAGTTTGGCCTTCCGTTTTCAGGCTTTTTAGAGCATTTAATATTGGTCAAAAGAGCTATTGGTAGTGCTCTGTCAGATTTGACCAAAACCAATATATTTGAATAAATTTATTCCAACCTTTGAACATAATTTGAACTTTGTTGACTGGGTTAGTTTCTTTGTTCTTGATTAGATTTATCTTGTGTTTAATGATCATTGAAGCTTCATATGTAATTATTGATGTTATAGCTTTGATCTGGAGCCTTGATTCTGTTCAAAAAAGTTTGGTGAATGATTATGAACTTCTGTAGAAGTAAGGAGATCAATGCTGAAATTTTGCAGAAACGAAGATTGATAATCAGGTCTGGTCATTCTAGAGAAAGATGTTTGCTGCAGAAGATGAAGTATAATAATCTGGAGAATGTTTATTAGTCTGGAGGCTGGTGTTGCAGTGCTGTCCAGATTGATCATAATGCTATCAAGAATGTTCAGATCTGTCTGGTCTTGCAAATTCGTGATCTTCTCTCTTTTTGATTTGAATGCCTTCATTGACTAGAATGGTTCCTACTTGTTCCTTGCCAAGTACTGATAACATTAGCATGAAATTCAGAGGCATAATCTTCTTTGAACTAATGGAGATTGATTGATTTTGGAGCTCTGACGATAATTCCATTGTTGTCTAGATTGATTAGAATGTTGTCAAGAATGTTCAAATCTGTTTGGTCTTGCTAACTTGTGATCTTCTCTCTTTCTGATTCGAGTAGTTTCTTTGAATCTAATCATCTCAATTTGTTTCCTACCAAGTGCTGATGATATAGATGTAAAATCCAGAGGCTAAAACTTCTTTTAACTAGTGGAGATTGATTGGTTTTGGAGCTGTGACGATCATTCTAAAACTGGAGAACATTCTCCGTTTTCCAGATTTTACAAAGAATTTTCTCTTTTCTTGTTTGTTCAGATTTTGCTTTTCATGCTGATTTGTTCTTGCTTTAATTGAACCATATCTTTGATTAATACACTTAACCACACATGTTAAATACCAAAACACTTAGAATCATAATTAACATTCTTAATTAACTATTTGTTTGTTTTCATCAAAACATTAAATTGAGATTTTGTCTCAACAGCATGACCCAAAAATCTTGTTGGCATAAATATGATATGTTGAAAACATTATTACTACCAATCATATATTTTGTACATATAAATTTTATTAGTAATTATTTATTCCATAACTAATTTCTTTAATTTCACGATTCCTATAAATTCTAAAAGGAATGATAAAAAGGTTCACCATCACACTGAGTCAGTCACTTCACCAAAAAAGGTTTGACATATACATTAACTATATACAAAATGTTTATCTTACTATATTTAATATAATAACTAACAAACTGATTAACCTCATTTTTTCAGGTTCAAGCAAAAGCTTCAGGAAAGCTTAAGAAAGTTGAGCCAAAAAATAAAATTGTCGCATCACAAATACATGTTCGTGGTAAAATATTTATTCAATCACTAACTTATTTAGTTTCACATTGTATTAGATTACTACAAATTCTAACAAATTGAACTACATTTTTTCATATTCAAGTAAAAGATAGAGAAAATGTTAAGAAAGTTGAGCCTAAAAATAAATCCACCGTACTACAAAATCTAGTATGTGGAAAATGAGTTACTTCTCCTAAAATTAGTCATCCAAAAATTTATCGATCTTGGTACTTTCTTGACATAACAACAAAAACTTATATGGAGAACATAATACACGTATCATAAAAATGGAGAAAGGTATTTTTAGATTTTATTATGAAGAATTACATAATAAAGAACACATATGTGAACTTCTAAAACATGATGAGTTTGGTGCTACTGTCATCAACATCATTGGCACATTTATTAGTAATTAATCTAATTTTATATTTTCATTGAAGGTATATGTATGAAAAGTTGGTGTTCTTGCGCCAATTGACAGATGAATTTTCCATTCTTATCTCCCGATAAGCTATCCATGTTTCAACTTGATCCAGAGTATAAAAAATATGTTGTTGATTGTAACGCCCCAATTTTTTTGATCCAAAAATTACTTAAAAATAATAGTTTTCTTTTAGAAATAACTATAATATTTTTTTTAGAAGTAGTTCATCATGTAATAATTTGAAGATGCGTCAGAAAATGACTTGATATTTTTTTTTGTAAAAGAATGTAATGCAATTTACTAAAATATTATTTATTCATTTATTTGCAAAATTAATATTTCAGTTATTAGATCAATATTCATTTATGCTCCAAAATAAAATAAAGTCTCTTTAAGTGAAATTCAAAATAAGCAAGGTTGACTGAAATAAATTACATTCAATTATTTACCAGCAAATGAAAACTCACTTCCGCATTTCTATTAAAAGTTAATGATGAAAAGTAAATAACTTTACAATGTACGACAAAATTTTTAGTAATACAAAATATTATCTTTAAAGTAAAAGTCTCATTTTCCCACGCGCGTGCACCAATCAAACATCATTCATATAACTTTTGAGATCATTAGTACCTAAATATTGGTGTAAGGGGTCAGTTCATCCCATAACAAAAATTAAACCAAATAATAAATTAACAACCATAAAATATGAATATAAAATCCTTTCCTGATGAAAGATTTAAAGAAATTGGTTCTTTAATAGTTTTCAAAGATGTATTAAAAGTCACAAAATATTATCTTTAAAGTAAAAGTCTCATTTTCCCACGCGCGTGCACCAATCAAACATCATTCATATAACTTTTGAGATCATTAGTACCTAAATATTGGTGTAAGGGGTCAGTTCATCCCATAACACAAATTAAACCAAATAATAAATTAACAACCATAAAATATGAATATAAAATCCTTTC
>NW_027338248.1:0-1208 GCF_000331145.2 Cicer arietinum | reverse complement strand
TCATAACTTTCATTTTATAAACTATAAAATTTGATTAACGACGTGTTATTGATAGACATCAAAATCCAATTAACGAATAACACATACAAATATAAACTTTATTTCTTCTACTATAAATTTTCTCCGATTATTAATCATTTAGACATACAAATCAAGGTTTGCCGCTAAACACATCACAAAAATCAACTTAATCATGTTATCATAATTAAAATTAAAACTTTACACCAATTCCCAAAGACTCATATAGATTTCTTAAAAATCAAAACTTTGAAATGAAATAGCACTTATCTCACTTCCGCATTTCTATTAAAAGTTAATGATGAAAAGTAAATAACTTTACAATGTACGACAAAATTTTTAGTAATACAAAATATTATTTTTAAAGTAAAGGTCTCATTCCCCCACGCGCGTGCACCAACCAAACATCATTCATACAACTTTTGAGATCATTAGTACCTAAATATTGGTGTAAGGGGTCAGTTCATCCCACAACAAAAATTAAACCAAATAATAAATTAACAACCATAAAATATGAATATAAAATCCTTTCGTCATGAAAGATTTAAAGAAATTGGTTCTTTAATAGTTTTCAAAGATGTATTAAAAGTCATAAAATGTATCTAAATAAATCAAGTAGCAACTGTAGAGCAAATACTTAGATCAAAATAAAAATAACAATAGAATATATGCAAGTTATGCATGCTCCTAAATATATATGATCCGGATATAACCAGCCACACAGGCATCCACACAGAAGTCACCCATACCAATGGGGAAAAATTAAACTAGCCACACATGCATCCATAAAGATGCATATGAAATGTGATGAAATGATAATCATGCTCAAAGGTACATGTCACCACTCACTTAGAAAATCACACAAATCACCAGCCAATTGGACAACCACAAAGATAATATAATTTAAAACTCAAATCACCAGCCACTTAGGCAACCACAAAGATAATATTTGGAACACAAATCACTAGCCACTTAGGCAACCACAAAGATAACAATATTTAAAACGCAAATCACCAACCACTTAGGCAACCACAAAGATAAAAATGTTTAAAATACAAACCACCGACCAAATCACTTAGACAACCACATAGATAAAATATTCAAAACACAAATCACAAGCCACTTCAACAACCACAAAAATAATATTATTTAAAACACAAATCGCTCGTCACTTAGGCAACCACAAAGAT
>NW_027338247.1:1148-1481 GCF_000331145.2 Cicer arietinum | reverse complement strand
ACACACCTATTGGATGCACAAGATTGTTTGAAAACCCAAATTGGACAAGAATAAGCCTATGGACGACGAAAAATACCAAAATGTCATCTAATGACACAAACCTACCTATTGGATGGACATGGTTGGTTAAAAACACTATTTGGACAAGAATAAGTCTAGGAAGGACGAAAATGACCTAAAAGTTCATCCAATAAAACAAACACTCCTATTGGATGCACAAGATTGGTTAAAACCCCTAATTGGACAAGAATAAGCCTAGGGAGGACGAAAAAGACCTAAATGTTAATCCCATGACACAAATGAACTTATTGGAAGAATAAGATTGGTTAAAAA
>NW_027338247.1:0-900 GCF_000331145.2 Cicer arietinum | reverse complement strand
CTAAATGTTCATCCAATGACACAAACACACCTATTGGATGCACATGATTGGTTAAAAAGCCTAATTGGACTAGAATAAACCTTGGGAGGACAAAAATGACCTAAATGTAAATCCGATGACACAAATAAACTTATTGGATGCACAAGATTGGTTAAAAACCCTAATTAGACAAGAATAAGACAAGGGAGGACGAAAATGACCTAAATGTTCATCCAATGACACAACGACACCTATTGGATCCACAAGATTGGTTAAAAACCCTACTTGGACTATAATAAACCTAGGGCGGACGCAAATGACCTAAATGTTCATCCAATGAAACAAAAGAACTTATTGGTTGCACAAGATTGGTTAAAAACCATAATTGGACAAGAATAATCCTAGGGAGGACAAAAATGGCCTAAATGTTCATCCAATGACACATACACACCTAATGAATGCACAAGATTGGTTAAAACCCCTATTTGGACTAGAATAAACCTAGGGAGGATGAAAATGACCTAAATGTTCCTCCAATGACACAAATGAACTTGTTGGTTGAACAAGATTGGTTAAAAACACTAATTGAAAAAGAATAAGCCTAGGGAGAACGAAAATGACCTAAATGTTCATCCAATGAAACAAAAGAACTTATTGGTTGCACAAGATTGGTTAAAAACCATAATTGGACAAGAATAATCCTAGGGAGGACAAAAATGGCCTAAATGTTCATCCAATGACACATACACACCTAATGAATGCACAAGATTGGTTAAAACCCCTATTTGGACTAGAATAAACCTAGGGAGGATGAAAATGACCTATATGTTAATCCAATGACTCAAATGAACTTATTGAATGCACAAGATTGTTTAAAAACCCTAATTGGACAAGAATAAAACTAGGGAGGACGAAAATGAC
>NW_027338246.1:770-2058 GCF_000331145.2 Cicer arietinum | reverse complement strand
CTTAATATGGAAAAAATCAATTGACCCCGTACATTTTTTAATTCCAGCCCAATCCATCTATTTGTATTTTATATTTTATGTTTTGATTGAAATAAATTGTAATAATTATGTTCATTTAGATGTCTTTTGAAAGTAAGGATTTTCACCATATAACTTCATGCAATTGCAATTTCTTTTGAGATTATTTGTATGATGGTGAGTAGGGCCACTTTACTTGATTATAATTTCACTCTTCCTTAAATTATAAAAAAATAATAATCATGATTATAATATCTACAATTTATTTAATAAGTTTTCAAATGGTTAGCTTGAAAAGTAATAATCATAAAATTTTATATTTAATTTTTTAATTAAAAATAATAAATACAGTTGAATATTATATCTATAAATAATATAGCAAGTTTTATATGACCATAGTGCACTTAAGTATACTTTCTGTAATGCTTATAAATAAATATCATTTCATCGACACAAATACAGAAAAAAGATGATTATAATATCTATGTTTATGAATATCTAAAATAAAATGAGCGATACTCGTATTTTATATTTTAGATAATTCAATTTTCTAGATTCAGACAAGTCATCTTTATTCATAGTATGGTTAAGATATAATCTTCCCATATTTTGTTACAATTATAATTTAAATTTTAAAATATCCTATATGTTTGATACAAAGATCACTACGCCAAAAATAACACTTTAAAGCGTCTTTTTTTAAGTTGTTTACAACGCTTTTAAGTGTTGTAGTATCTAGTGTTGTTAAAAGATACAACATCGCTATTTAAAATAAAAAAGCACTATAATATAAACTGTTTACAGCGCTTTTAAACGTAGTAATAGGTGCTTGTTATACATAGTTTTACAACACTGTTTTTTCATAAAAGCGTTGTAATAGTTGCATTTTTATACTAGTTTTACAGTGTTTTTAATAAAAAGTGTTGTAAATCTTAATTACATTTCTTAATTAGTGTTCCCTTTTTTTTTCTCACCATGTCTTATCCAACATGTATACCTTTGATCAATTCCATGTCATACTAATTGTTGTTCCAATGGATCTGCTCTAACGAATTTTCCAAAATAACATTTTAAACAAGGACAAATGATTCGATTTGAGTCGTTTGCATTCTTCACTACAAACTCAACAAACTCCATCACTCCATTTTCATACTTTTTTGACAATCTATTGACATACATCCATTTCTGGTCCATTTTATATGACCCGTATGAATGCAATGTTACACAAATGATAAGCTATTGATAACATTATACCAATCTATAGTATATA
>NW_027338246.1:0-564 GCF_000331145.2 Cicer arietinum | reverse complement strand
TTGGTGTCTAATTTGATCATAGTTACTGAATTCCTTTATTGAATTATTACCGAATTCTCTTTATTATTCTTTCCCTAATATCTTAGTGACATAACTTTTAATTTCAAAGTAACGCCTTGTTCCTTAGTGGATATAAGATTATAATTAAACCTTACAGTACACGAAATCTCTTAAAGACCATGTAATTGTGTGAAAATGTTATATTTTACATCGTTTATATACAAAGCGCTGTAAACATAATGTGGTAGCGCTATAATTTACAGCGCTTGTATACAAACACTATAAACATTATGTGAGACCGCTATGTGATCCTACCACAGTGTTTTTGCTAAAGCGTTTGTCAGAAAAGCGTTGTTGTATCATCCGTTAATTTTACAATAGTGCTTTTAGTATAAAAAAAACATTGTAAATGGCACGCTGTAAAATGCTAATTTTATTGGATATAAAAGAGATCGTTCATGACATTTTATAACCAATAAGCAAACAGTAAGGGGTATTGTTGGTGACTTCAATCCCGCTGTCAAGAAAATATCAAAGTATATGTCGATTCCAAAGGGAAGAAAG
>NW_027338245.1:0-2362 GCF_000331145.2 Cicer arietinum | reverse complement strand
TATATTGCAGTACTTTGTCAATTCCAGTCCATCATATTCTGAGGAAGATCTGATGGAATTAAATGAAGAATGGTGTCAGTACGTGCTTGACATGAAAATTATTTGATTTTCTAGGAAATAGCTATTTATTGCTGTAAATGATCATAGTTATTATATGCATATAATGGATCTGTTAGTTATTATATAATGGATCTGAATGTAGTTTAGGTTGTAAATTAGGTTATATATATATACGTATCTGAATGTAGGTAATTAGGTTGTAAATTAGGTTGTATATATGTATCTGAATGTAGTTACTTAGGTTGTAAATTACAGAGTTACATATATGTTAATAAAGTTACAGAGTTCTGATTTCTGTTCTACTGATTGTGTGAACTGATTGTCTATAATATGTTCTGTTCTACTGATTGTCTATAATATGTTCTGTTCTACTGATTGTCTATAATATGTTCTGTTCTACTGATTGTCTATAATATGTTCTGTTCTACTGATTGTCTATAATATGTTCTGTTCTACTGATTGTCTATAATATGTTCTGTTCTACTGATTGTCTATAATATGATTGTGTGAACTGATTGTCTATAATATGTTCTGTTCTACTGATTGTGAAGTGATTTTGGATCAAAATAATTTTGGATACAAAGATAAAAGACAGCGCTTTTTAAAAAAAATGCCATAAAAAGCTAAAAACCGCTTTTCATTTCAAATAATTAATTTACAGCGTTTTAAAAAAAAAACACACACATTTTACAGCGCTTTTTTTAAAAAGCGCTGTAAAATGTTGTTCTAAAGCGCTTTAATGGTGCACCTTTTACAGCGCTTTCGTGAGAAAGCGCTGTAAAATGCCCACCCATAATTTCATATATGGGTGGGCATATTACAGCGCTTTTTTTTAAGCCATTTACAGCGCTTTTTCAAAAAAATAAGCGCTGTGGAAACGAGCGCTGTAAATGATACAACAACGCTTTTAAAAAAGCGCTATAAAACATGTAAATACAACGCGCGCTTGTTATGCACATTTTACAGCGCTTTTTTTAAAAAGCGCTGTAAAATGTTGTTCTAAAGCGCTTTAATGGTGCACCTTTTACAGCGCTTTCGTGAGAAAGCGCTGTAAAATGCCCACCCATAATTTCATATATGGGTGGGCATATTACAGCGCTTTTTGTGAAGAAGCGCTGTAAAATGTGCATAACAAGCGCGCGTTGTATTTACATGTTTTATAGCGCTTTTTTAAAAGCGTTGTTGTATCATTTACAGCGCTCGTTTCCACAGCGCTTATTTTTTTGAAAAAGCGCTGTAAATGGCTTAAAAAAAAGCGCTGTAATATGCGTTTTTTCGCGTAGTGATTGAATTGCAAGTAGTGTACACATAAGGGGAAATTAATAAAACTCAACAAGATAAGAAAAACACAAATTCTAACTTAAAACCAAAACCATTTAAAAAAATTATTTAACCAAAAAATAAGTTACAGAAAGAACATAAAAACGACCTAAATCAAGCTAAAAGATAGTTTTGAAGCATACCCATGAAGTAAGAATGCTAAACTAACACGAAGGTATGTACAATCACCATTTTAGATTTGATTTTATGCTAGTAAAAGGTCATAATTATTTCTTTTTAGCATCCATTTCAATTTCAATTTATTTGTCGTTGTTTACCAAATATTTTATCCACGGAACTACCAAATGTTTCTTCCACAGAACACTAAAGTGAATAGAATATCGAATTTACAAAAGTGGAAGAGGATATGAGAGAGATGTAAAAAGATAATAGAAAATTAGAAGTGATATCAAATTAAACATTTACAATAAATCAAAAAATAACAATAAGTAAGCGAATCTCATATTTATGAAGAAATTAAAATATAATATTATTAATTTGAAACGGGCGGGTTCGGGTATCCGTGGTTCAAGAATTCTGAACCGAACTCGTCCATTATAAACCACACAAACCCGTTTTTGTTGACCCGCGTACCCGATCTTGCCCACCCGTTACAGAAATTGGGCCGCAGACGGTTCAGTTTATTTTGGGCCTCGGTTTTTTGTCCAGCCCTAGTACATACCATTGACACACATTATATTGTTCATTTTCGACATCAAAATAAAAATAGTAAAAGTAAAACATAAAATAAATCAGGAGAATAATAGTTTTCACCCATATGTGTGAAGAGTTTAAGGGTTAATATCATAATAAGAAAAACGGCAGCGCTTGGACGAGGAAGAAATCAGCAAACACAACAAACTAGGCTATCGTTTGCCACCAGTGGTTGAAACTATTCCAGAAAAGTTTTTCTGTTTTGGTCCAAATTTCAGTATGTTGTTTTACTCATTTAGCTAGTCAATTAAACACAATTTTCCATATT
>NW_027338244.1:0-1041 GCF_000331145.2 Cicer arietinum | reverse complement strand
GTTGTGTTTGTGTCATTGGATGAACATTTAGGTCATTTTCATGTTCCATTGACTTATTTTTGTTTAATTTGGGTTTTTAACCAATCTTGTGCATACAATAGGTGTGTTTGGGTCATTGGATTAATATTTAGGTCATTTTTGTCCTCCCTAGGCTTATTCTTGTCCAATTATGGTTTTAACCAATCTTGTGCATCCCAAAGGTGTGTTTGAGTCATTGGATGAACATTTAGGTCATTTTCGTCCCCCCTAGGCTTATTCTTGTCCAATTCGGATTTTTAACCAATCTTGTGCATCCAATAAGTTCATTTGTGTCATTGGATTAACATTTAGGTCATTTTTGTCCTCCTTAAGTTTCTTCTACTCAATTAGGATTTTTAACCAATCTTCTGCATCCAATAGGTGTGTTTGTGTCATTGGATGAACATTTAGGTCATTTTCGTCCTTCCTAGGTTTATTCTAGTCCAATTAGGAGTTTTTAACCAATCTTGTGTGTGCAATATGTTCATTTGTGTTATTGGACTACCATTTAGGTCATTTTCGTCCTCCCTAGGTTTATTCTAGTTCACTTAGGGTTTTTGAACCATTTTTGTGCATCCAATAAGTTAATTTGTGTAATTGGATGAACATTTATGTCATTTTCGCCCTCGTTAGGTTTATTCTAGGTCAATTAGGGTTTTTAACCAATCTTGTGCATCCAATAGGTGTGTTTGTGTCATTGGATGAACATTTAGGTCATTTTCGTCCGCCCTAGGTTTATTCTAGTCCAATTAGGGTTTTTAACCAATCTTGTGCATCCAATAAGTTCATTTCTGTTAATGAACTAACATTTAGGTCATTTTCGTCCTCCCTAGGTTTATTCTAGTTCAATTAGGGTTTTTAACCAATCTTGTGTGTCCAATAAGTTCATTTGTGTCATTGGATTAACATTTAGGTAATTTTTGTCCTGCCTAGGTTTATTCTAGTTAAATTAGCGTTTTCGAACCAATTTTGTGCATCCAATAAGTTCATTTGTGTCATTGGATGAACATTTATGTCATTTTC
>NW_027338243.1:5599-6578 GCF_000331145.2 Cicer arietinum | reverse complement strand
ATACCAAATCGACTGGCACATCGACTAACTTCAAAATAGCTGAGTCACTGACTTAAACACAATCGATTGGCAAATCGATTGAAAGAACTATTTGAAACACAATCGATTGGGGAATCGATTAAAACAAATGTTTTGATATCACAGGGAACTCCCAGTTTGTGGCCAAATCGATTAGGCGTATTTGTAAATCGATTTATTCTGAAAAGTGCTTTAAAAGAATCGATTGGTAAATCGATTAGCTTATATAGTTTCAAGATTAAAGAAAAACAAGACTCGCGATAATCGATTGGCAAATCGATTACACATGTTTTATAACTTTAATAAATCGATTGATAAATCGATTTAGTAGTTGTTTTTCTGAAACTATATAAACTGTTTTTCAATCTTTTTCTCACAGAACCTTGATCATTACTTTCATAATTCTGAGAACTCAAGATAACTTCAAATAACAGATCACAATACACTTTGTTAACAATCAGATATTGCTTTTTCAGATCAAGATCAAAAGACTATCCATAATCATTGAGAGTTGAAAAAGTATTCTTGAGAGAAAAGACAATGTCCTCATGAACAATCATTGAATATCCAGATTCGTGAGAAGACACTTTGAACAAGATTGAAGACTTCTTTTTGTACTTCTTTTAATCTGTCTGTAACAATACTTTGAAACGAAACGAAAGCTAGAAATCCAGCTAGAAACTGGTGGCTACTTTCTTGGGTGAGAGGTCTCATCAAGAAAGAGTCGTACTTTGATTTTGTGTTAGACTGCTGAGTGTCTACAAGGATCAAACGAACGCTAGAAATCCAGCTAGAAACTGGTGGCTACTTTCTTGGGTGAGAGGTCTCATCAAGAAAGAGTCGTACTTTGATTTTGTGTTAGACTGCCGAGTGTCTACAAGGATCAAAGGGTTGATAGAAAGCCAGCTAGAAACTGGTGGCTACTTTCTTGGGTGAGAGGTCTCAACAAGAAAGAGTCGTA
>NW_027338243.1:0-2753 GCF_000331145.2 Cicer arietinum | reverse complement strand
TACCAATCAAACTATGCAGTGGATTCATTTAATTAGAGTTGATGATTCATTTCTTAATCGAACTTTGAGTTAAAGTCGTTGAATGACCTGCAGATATTGCTGTTCAACTGTTTGACTGTCCGAGATCCTCAGTTGCTTCTTCCTCGCCTGATGGAAACATGTGCTGATCATGGTTAGTAGTCTCTCGAAGGATTTTGCTAGGACGCAATTATCAAAATTGGTTTGGTACCACGGCAATTAAAAACTTCCTATGATTAATAGTTTTTGGCAAATAAGTGGCTTTCTTCTTATAAAGAAACAATTAAATTGAAATTGTAGGAGTCTATTTCAAGAAGGCGCTGTTTGTACCGAGTCTATCGGTGTATAACAAAGTTGGATCCCAAGCATCAACACTGTCCGATTCTCAAGTTGATCTGTCATGGCAGTTCAATCTTCAAAGAGTGTGGGAAAATCTCGTGCAAAGCAACAAAAGGTGTTTTAAGAAGTCATACTTCTAATTTGATTATTTGTGATTATTTTGTGGCTATAAAATGAATTTAGAACCATACTTATAATTGTTTTATGACCTTACTCCGTTATCCCGTTGGCTTATAGCAGGTAAAATTACCGACATTGTTTCTGAAGAGCTAAAAGATGACATGGAAATGAGTGCCAATAATTGCGAACATAGTGCAGTGTTCTCCTCGTTGCCTATGGTAATCAAATGGCTTAGGGACAGAGCGCAACAAAATCAGTCGGTTCGTTTTCAGGTAACATAAATTACACCCAAGAGTTGCAAATTTCTGATTTCATATCTCAATTTAATAACGAGTTTAATTTTCATGAATTGACAGTGTAAAAAGTTTTACACAGTCGACAAATCATAACAAATCATGTAGGTGACTTTATAAGTAATTATGACAAAAGTTAAACATTATTAATGATCTAACGTTTGTGATTGATTGACGGTATTAAACATTAGTATAATGTGCACTTGATACACATTGTTGCATATTTTCTTACCATCTAGCTCACATTATGAGAATATCGACAATGTAGATGAGGAATAAACAAACTATGTGAATGTAATACACACTCTTTTCAACACTCTAACTTTCGCTGAAATTCATCTAGGTAAATTGTTAGGTTTGATATGACCTATTTCGAAAATAGTGGGATCTGCATGAATTTCAACAAATAATAGAAAAAATGTGGAAACAAATGTTAGAGAATGTATTAATAGCGTTACTCATAGTATTGCTCTAGAAAATATATATACATCTCGACTTATCAATCATGTCCGAGTATAGAGATCTAATATGAAAAATTTGTTTGACTAATGAATCAGGTCCTTGTGACTGGTTCGTTACATCTTGTTGGCAACGTTTTGAAATTAGTTAAGAAGTGATTCGATGGAAAAAATTTGAAGTTTCTTTCAAGATGGACTTGCATTATAATTTCGAAACACACCAAGAAGTGCTGAAAAGTCCTAACACATGGGCATCAACCCTGCAGCTCTAGACTCCATTGGTTAATCCTTAGGATGGTGGTTTTCTATAGAGAATTTTGAAGAATTTCAATTTTCAACTGTATGGTGGTAACTATTGGTTTTCATATTTAAGATGGTTTCATAATTTGTTATCTTTTTTTTAATCTTTTCTCTTGAAGAATTGAAAAAAAGTATAATTTTCACTAGATTCAAGGCTTTGCAATTTGTCCTTACTTATTTAGAAAGTAGCGTATAATATATTTCAAAATTTCGATATCAATATGATTCATTCCTATAGAATTGCCCCTTAAATGACATGCAATTGCTCCTTTAAAATGTAAGACTGTTTGGTTTTAATGGATGCAAATTAATTTTTATTAAAAGTAAGTTAAATGTAATGTAATTTATATTTGAATATGTCAAGGTAATGAACAATAAACTTGTTTATCTATTTATTTATGAAAGCTCTAAATTTCTATTTCAAGTTTAGATTTTGTATTAGGAAATATTTTTTATGGGAACTTTTAAATATGTTAAAAAAAATTAATCAAAATCAATTTAATTTCAATGATTATACGAAGATGGAAAACATTGGAGTGAAGTTCCTTTACAACATAATAGCCTCATAGAGTCTATCTATAAACACTTCAAAATTTTTGATATTAAACAAACCTTAAGCAAAAGTCTAAGAAAATTTAATTTATCCTAAAGCATTATTTACTGTACGATTGTTATATTTTTTAATTTAAAAAATAAATTAATTTTAATTTTTTTTATCTATTTATTATAATTTTTTATAAAATGAATAAAAAAAATATATTAAAACAACTTCTCCTTTTCTTCAACTCACAAGATCTGAATAGCATTTTTCTTCGACTCAACAAGGTTCCGATCGTTTTTCATGAGGAAGAGTGTTGTTTGTGTTAGGTAAGGATTTGGAGAGGAATTGTTACGTGGTAGTGATATTATAACCGAAGAGGAACATAATAATAGTCCTGAAAGACAACATTTTTACACGGTGATGATGACTAATTCAGTCAAACCTCAACATTTTTTAATTAGTATTGACTTGTTGCATTTGCTAACGTGTATATATATATATATATATATATATATATATTATCTTGTTTTTAAATTGTAAGACTTTATTGATTGGAAGCTAATTATTTTACTTTATTATATTATTTCATTTTATTATATTACGTTATATATGTTTTTCTTCTGGATTTAAGAATAATTGCTATTAATAATAGAAATACAACTAGACAAAGTCAATATATTTGGA
>NW_027338242.1:5104-6451 GCF_000331145.2 Cicer arietinum | reverse complement strand
TTTGAATATGAAGGTTTTGATTATTAATATATTTTAAACGATTTATTACTTTGTTTTATAAAAATATTAGTTCGGAAATATTAGCAATATTTAGTAATGTTAAAAAAATGTTAAAACATTAGTTTATTAATTATTGGTTTTATTTAAAACTAATAAAGGGACCAATGAGTTTTAACATGTGTGAACCCTAATTGTTAATAAAATAAAACAACCAAAAAGAAAAAAAAAGGGGATTGAACGGGCAGCTCTGAAAACAAACACAATAACAACAACCTATCGTTTGACACCGGTGATCGATAACTGTTCCAGAAAAGTTTCTCCGTTTTCATCCAAATTTCAGTATGTTGATTTACTTATTTAACTATTCAATTAAACACAATTTTCCAGATTTTTAACAACCCAAATTTCTCCCTAAAATTCATGATTTCTCCGTTTACAGAATTCGTTATTTTGCATTGTTCTTCTTCATCGTAAGTCCGATTTTAGTGAAACCAACGCCAAAACGATCGTGTAAAAAGTGGCTATATTATCCACTGATTGATTTTCTGATTTATGGTAATTTTCCTTTACCGAATTTCGAAATATAGTTTTTAGATTATTTTCTCATAATTTATTTTTGACGTTTACCCATAAACTGTCGAGTTAGCTCGATTGAAGGACAAAAAGTCAAAGAACAAAGATTGTTTTCCCAAGGAATCATACACATGTGTGAAAGCCTCGAAATAAGGTAAGGGGTGAGAAAGCGTTTGAATTCATGAGTGTAATATATTGTGAGATGAACTGGAAAACTGTAACACCCCAATTTCTCATTACCCTATTTTAAATAGTATAATGATACAATACTATTTTTTTTTATGAATGTTAATATGTGTTCTAATTTCTTTAGGTGTATCTGTGTGTTTGCGTTAGTAATTGATTTAAATTACTAATATTAACCATATTCAACTTACAAAAAAATAAATAAAATAAAATAAATAAATATGTGTATAGATATAAATAAAATAATACCAGGAGTTAGCTCTAATCGAATGGAATAATAATAATAATAATAATAGTAATAATAATAATAATAATAATAATAAGAATAATAATAATAATAATAATAATAATAATAACAATAATAATAATAAAAACCTAGGCTCGTATACTATGTAATATATATATATATAGGTGAGTAAACCATAGATTAGTGCATAGTTACGGAGCCGCCTTCCAATTCCAATTCCAAGTTCCAATTCCAAGTCCAATTCCAATTTCAATTTCAATTCCTAACCACAATCAGGTATGCTACTAGCTTTTCCTATTTAGAATGAATCAAATTTAGGATGAATCAAAAATCAGTGATGA
>NW_027338242.1:0-2053 GCF_000331145.2 Cicer arietinum | reverse complement strand
AGTTTCCAAGAGCTTAAGAAATGATTGACCTTTGCACCAATCTTAGTATTACCTGACCTGAGTGAACCTTTTGTAGTATATTGTGATGCGTGTGGTTCCGGATTAGGTGGAGTACTTATGCAGGATGGAAAGGTAGTAGCATATGCTTCTAGGCAACTGAAGATTCATGAGAGAAACTACCCTACCCATGACCTAGAACTAGCAGCAGTTGTCTTTGTACTTAAGATGTGGAGACATTATTTATATGGATCTAGATTTGAGGTCTTTAGTGACCACAAGAGCCTTAAGTATCTTTTTGATCAGAAGGAGTTGAACATGAGACAACGTAGGTGGATGGAATTTCTTAAAGATTTTGATTTTGAGCTTAAATATCACCCTGGAAAGGCCAATGTAGTCGTTGATGCCTTGAGTAGGAAGACTTTGAGTGTGTCCGCTTTAATGGTTAAGCATAGTGAGTTGTTGGGACAATTTAGAGACCTTAGTTTAGTTTGTGAAGTGACACCAGAAAGTATTAAATTGGGAATGTTGAAGGTAACTAGTGGACTATTGGAAGAGATTGAAAAGAGTCAGAAGTTGGATTTGTATCTTTTAGATAAGTTACAGTCGATTGACCAAGGGAGAGAACCTGACTTTAAAATAGGTGTGGATGGAATTTTGAGATTTAAGGAGAGGATTTGTGTTCCCGATGTAGAGGAGTTAAGAAAGATGATCTTAGAGGAAGGACATAGGAGTTGTCTAAGTATTCACCCTGGAGCCACAAAGATGTATAAGGACCTCAAGAAGATATTTTGGTGGCCTAAAATGAAAAGAGATGTTGCTGAATTTGTGTATGCTTGTTTGACTTGCCAAAAATCTAAGGTAGAACATCAAAAACCTTCAGGTTTGATGCAACCTTTGAGCATTCCCGAATGGAAGTGGGATAGAATCTCTATGGACTTTGTGGTAGGCTTACCTCGAACTCCAAAAAGGTACGATAGCATTTGGGTCATTGTGGATAGATTAACTAAGTCTGCTCACTTTATTCCGATAAACATAACTTATTCTATGGAAAGGTTAGCTGAAATATATATAAAGGAAATTGTGAAGTTGCATGGAATCCAATCAAGTATAGTCTCGGACAGAGACCCTAGGTTTACCTCTAAGTTTTGGCAAGGTTTACAAAGCGCTTTAGGTACGAACCTTAGGATGAGTTCAGCATATCACCCACAAACAGATGGTCAAACTGAGCGAACCAATCAATCTCTAGAAGACTTGTTGAGAGCTTGTGTGTTGGAACAAAATGGAAGTTGGGATAGCTTTTTGCCACTTATAGAATTTACCTATAACAATAGTTTCCACTCTAGCATTGGAATGGCCCCTTTTGAGGCGTTGTATGGGAGAAGGTGTAGGACCCCTCTGTGTTGGTTTGAGACGGGTGATAACCTTGTGTTAGGACCCGAGATTGTTCAACAGACTACTGACAAAGTAAAAATGGTTCAGGAAAATATGAGAGCATCTCAGAGTAGGCAAAAGAGTTACCATGATAAAAGAAGGAAAAATCTCGAATTTCAAGAAGGTGATCATGTATTTCTGAGAGTTACTCCAACAACTGGGGTTGGTCGGGCATTAAAAATGCGAAAGCTTACACCTCGGTTTATAGGACCTTACCAAATTCACAAACGTGTCGGTAACGTAGCATATCAGATTGCGTTGCCTCCGTCTTTTTCTAATCTCCATAGTGTCTTTCATATGTCTCAACTTCGTAAGTACATTTTCGATCCCTCACACGTGATTGAGTCAGACAAGGTCCAAATAAAAGAGAATCTAACTTTTGAGACCTTACCGCTACGGATTGAGGACCAAAAGTCC
Organism: Cicer arietinum; assembly: GCF_000331145.2. NCBI lineage: Eukaryota > Viridiplantae > Streptophyta > Magnoliopsida > Fabales > Fabaceae > Cicer > Cicer arietinum. The sequence continues at coordinate 205 of NW_027338242.1, read as the reverse complement.
AAAGAATTAAGGGGCAAGACGATTCCATTGGTTAAGGTTGTCTGGGGAGGTGCTACTGGTGAAAGTGCTACGTGGGAGGTCGAAAGCCAAATGCGCGATTTTTATCCAGAACTGTTGTCGTCAGGTAAATTTCGAGGACGATATTTTCTTCAACAGGGGGAGAAATGTAACACCCCAATTTCTCATTACCCTATTTTAAATAGTA
>NW_027338241.1:1275-1695 GCF_000331145.2 Cicer arietinum | reverse complement strand
AATTCGTCTTTTCGAACAAGACGATGGGTTGTGTTTGTATGCTGACGCGGAATCCGATACACAATTATAAATTTAGATGATGGATGTTATAAGGGTCACTCGGTCCTGGATTTCATCTGGACATTTCGGGATATTTTCGTACCCCTCGATAAAAATAGACCCAAATCTGTATTTTCAGACCAGACGATGGCTAGTGTTTGAAATTTGACACCGAACCTGAAACACAGTTTTAAATTTATGAGAAGAATGCTTTAAGGGTCATTTGGTCCTCGATTTCATCTAGACTTTTTATGCGATTTTCGTAGCACCTGACAAATATGGACTGAAATTCGTATTTTTGGACGAGACGATGGATAGTGTTTGAAAATCTGACCCAGAAAAAAAATGGACCAAAATCTATATTTTCGAACTAGACAATAG
>NW_027338241.1:0-1219 GCF_000331145.2 Cicer arietinum | reverse complement strand
AATGCTATAAGGGTTTCCCAGTCCTTGATGTCATCTGGACTTTTTGAGCGATTTTCAAACCACCCCACAAAAATGGACTGTAATCAGTATTTCCGGAACAAACGAGGGCTAGTATTTGAAATTTGACGCAGAACCTGAAACCCAGTTATAAATTTTGGAGCAGAATGCTATAACGGTCTCCTGGTCCTCGATTTCATCTGGACTTTCGGGGCGATTTTCATACCACTAGACTAAAATGGATTGAAATCCGTATTTTCGGACCATACGATGGCTAGTATTTTGAAATTTTACATGGAACCCGAAATACAATTATAAATTTAGAAGAAGAATGATATAGGAGTCTCTTAGTCGTCGATTTCATATGGACTTTTCAGGCGATTTTCGTGTCCCTCGACAAAAATGGACCAAAATCTATATATTCGGACTAGACGATGGCTAGTGTTTGAAATCTGACTAGGAATCTGAAACACTGTTATATATTTAGGACAAGAATGTTATAAGGGTTTCCCGGTCCTCGATTTCATCTGGTATTTTCGGGTGATTTTCATACCACCCGACTAAAATGTACTGAAATTCGTATTTTTGAACAAAACAATGGATAACAATTTAGTGTTTGAAATCCGACACAGAACTCGGAACACAATTATAAATTTAGGAGCAGGATGCTCTAAGGGTCTCTCGGTCCTCGATTTCATCTGATCTTTTTGGGAGATTTTCTTACCACCTGACAAAAATGGACCGAAATTCGTATTTTCAGACCAAACGATTGCTACTGTCTGAAATCTGGCTCGAAACTCGAAACACAGTTACAAATTTTGGAGAAGAATGTTATAAGGGTCTCTTGGTTCTCAATTTCATCTGGACTTTACGAGTGATTTTCGTACCCCTCGACAAAAATGGACTAAAATATGTATTTTTGGAGCAGACTTGGGCTAGTGTTTGAAATATAGCGCGAAACTGGAATCACATTTATAAATTTAGAAGAAGAATGCTATAAGGGTTTCCCGGTGATCGATTTCATCTAGGTTATGGCTAGTGTTTGAAATATGACGCGGAACCTGAAACATAATTATAAAATTTTGAGAAGAATGATATAAGGGTTCCCGGTCCTAGAATTCATCTGAACCTTTCGGGGGATTTTGGAACCACCCGACTAAATGGAACTAAATTTGTATTTTCGAGCAAAATGATGGTTAGTGTTTGAAATCTGGCGGGGAAC
>NW_027338240.1:0-1237 GCF_000331145.2 Cicer arietinum | reverse complement strand
AACTTATTGGATGCACAAGATTGGTTAAAAACCCTAATTGGACAAGAATAAGCCAAGAGATGATGAAAATGACCGAAATATTCCTCCATTGACACAAATAAACTTATTTGATACACAAGATTGGTAAAAAAGCCTAATTGGACAACAACAACCCTAGGGAGGAAGAAAACGACCTAAATGTTAATCCAATGACACAAATGAACTTATTGGATGCATAAGATTGGTGAAAAACCCTATTTGGACTAGAATAAGCCTAGGGAGGATGAAAATAACCTAAACGTTAATCCAATGACACAAATGAACTTATTGGAAGCAAATAGTTGGTTAAAAACCCTAATTGGACAACAATAAGCTTGGGGAGGACGAAAATGACATAAATGTTAATACAATGACACAAATGAACTTATTGGAAGCTCAAGATTGGTTAAAAACCCTAATCGGACTAGAATAACCCTAGGGTGGACGAAAATGATCTAAATGTTAATCCAACGACACAAATGAACTTATTGGATGCACAAGTTTGGGTAAAAACCGTAATTGGACAAGAATAAGGCTAGGGAGGACGAAAATGACCTAAGTGTTGATCCAATGACACAAATGAACTTATTTGATGCACAAGATTAGTTAAAAACCCTAATTGGCCTAGAATAACCCTAGGGTGGACGAAAATGATCTAAATGTTAATCCAACGACACAAATGAACTTATTTGATGCACAAGATTAGTTAAAAACCCTAATTGGCCTAGAATAACCCTAGGGTGGACGAAAATGATCTAAATGTTAATCCAACGACACAAATGAACTTATTTGATGCACAAGATTAGTTAAAAACCCTAATTGGCCTAGAATAACCCTAGGGTGGACGAAAATGATCTAAATGTTAATCCAACGACACAAATGAACTTATTTGATGCACAAGATTAGTTAAAAACCCTAATTGGCCTAGAATAACCCTAGGGTGGACGAAAATGATCTAAATGTTAATCCAACGACACAAATGACCTTATTGGATGCACAAGTTTGGGTAAAAACCGTAATTGGACAAGAATAAGGCTAGGGAGGATGAAAATGACCTAAGTGTTGATCCAATGACACAAATGAACTTATTGAATGCACAAGATTGGTTAAAAACCCTAATTGGCCTAGAATAACCCTAGGGTTGACGAAAATGACATAAATGTTAATCCAACGACACAAATGACCTTATTGGATGCACAAGTTTGGTTAAAAGCCCTAA
>NW_027338239.1:0-1066 GCF_000331145.2 Cicer arietinum | reverse complement strand
AATGATGAACTAAATCTAAAAGTACTAAGATCATTGACAAGGGCCTGGCAACCAAAAGTTACAGCAATATCCGAAAAAAAAAGCCTATCCAAAATGTCTCTTTCTGCACTATTTGGAAAACTTCAAGAGTACGAAATCGAACTTGGAAGGCTAGAAAAAAATGAAAGTCAAGAAAAGAAGACCAAAAATATTGCTTTAAAGACCGAATCAAGAGAACAAATCAAAGACAATGATTCAGATGAAGATGAAAATATTATCCTTCTTGTTAAGAAATTTGGTAAGTTTCTTAAAAATGATAGAACATTCAAAAGGAAAAGCTTCAAGAAGAAAGATAATTCTACATCAAATCAAAACTTTACTTGCTTTGAATGTGGAAAACAAGGACATATTAAAGCAGATTGCCCAAACCTTGCTAAGAAGAATGTCAACAGAAAGAAAGACTTCAAGAAAGCATACATAGCTTGGGAAGACAATGAAGTAAGTTCATCTTCAGAAACAGAAAGTGAAGAATGCGCCAATGTTGCATTAATGGCCTCGCATCAATCAGATGATGAAGAGGTTAGTAATATAGACTCTCCTCATTATAATAAGACTAATAATGAATTAATTATAGAATACAATGATGCTCAAAACGCAATAAAGGAATTACTTATTGAATGTAAAAATCTGTGTAAACTAGTATCAACACAAAAGAAACAAATCTCAAGTTTACAAGAAAAAGTTGATATTATGGAGAAAAATTCTGAAAAACTAAAACAGAATTTTGCATGCAATAAATGTGATTCCCTCTCTTTCAAAATTGTTCAATTAAATAGGGTGATTGAACGATAGGAAAAAGGACAATTAGGATTGGAAAATGTTTTAAATATGCAAAGATACTCAAATGACAAAAGTGGTCTTGGATATTCAAAATTTGATAAACCAAATTTGAACAAAACTATTTTTGTTAAAGCAAGTAGTCAATCTAATCGAGAAAGTATTATAGTTATGAAAAAGGATGATATTTATAATAAGAAAATTATTCAAAATAAATCTCATACATATGCTACTAACAGTAGATTTAATC
>NW_027338238.1:851-1337 GCF_000331145.2 Cicer arietinum | reverse complement strand
ACAGGAGGCACTAGGATGGGAGGTTTTGATAAGTACTGCTTAATCTTTTCGAAAGCTTTTTGATAATTCTCATTCCATTCAACCTTTTGGTCTTTGCGCAACAATTTTAAAATCGGTTCGCATGTAGCGGTGAGATGCGATATAAACCTCGCAATGTAATTCAATCTACCCAAAAAGCCACGAACTTCTTTTTCCGTGCGTGGAGCCGGCATTTCTTGTATTGCTCTTACTTTATCTGGGTCCACCTCTATCCCTTTTTGACTAACGATAAACCCAAGTAACTTGCTTGATCTTATACCAAAAGTGCATTTATAAGGGTTTAAGCGGAGTTTGAACTTCCTTAGTCGCACAAACAACTTTTGAAGGTTAATAACATGTTCTTCTTCGGTCCGAGATTTTGCAATCATATCATCCACATAAACCTCTATTTCCTTATGCATCATGTCATGAAACAAAGTTACCATTGCCCTTTGGTAGGTTGCGCCA
>NW_027338238.1:0-261 GCF_000331145.2 Cicer arietinum | reverse complement strand
TCCGTGGGTAACGTTACCCATAGATTTGCCGTAGGTAAAATAGTAGATAGTTATCGACGGAAAAGTCGTAGGTTACGTTACCCACGGATCATCCGTGACAAGTCTACTATTTTATATTTAATATTGATAATTTTATCCATGAATTGTCCGTGGGTAATGAAAAAAGGATTTTAATTCTATTTTTGTTTTTTTACGGTATCCTGTATTTTTTAATATATATTTAAAATTAATTGTAAGCATATTAAACATCATTGTCAAAAC
>NW_027338237.1:0-1028 GCF_000331145.2 Cicer arietinum | reverse complement strand
AGATTTCAAATACTAACCATCGTTTTGTTCGAAAATACGAATTTTGGTCCATTTTAGTCGTGTAGTACGAAAATTGCCCAAAAAGACCAAATGATATTGAGGACTAGAAGACCCTTATAGCATTCTTCCTCAAAATTTATAACTGTTTTTCGGGCTCCATGCTCGATTTTAAACTCTATCCATCGTGTAGTCCGAAAATAAGAATTTCAGTCCATTTTTGTTGGGTGGTACGAAAATCTCCCAAAAAGTCCCGATGAAATCAAGGATAGGGAGACCCTTATAGCATTCTTCTTCTAAATTTATAGTTGTGTTTAGGTGTCGCGTCAGATTTCAAACACTAGCCATAGTCTTGTTCGAAAATAGGAATTTCAGTCCAATTTAGTTAAGTGGTATTAAAATCGCCTAACAAGTCCAAATGAAATCGACAACCGGGAGACCCTTATAGCATTCTTATTCAAACACTAACCATCATTTTGTTCGAAAATACAAATATCGATCCATTTTAGTCAGGTGGTACGAAAATTGCTTGAAAAGTCCAGCTGAAATCTAGGATCGAAAAACCGTTATAGCATTCTTCTTCTAAATTTATAAACTTGTTTCAGGTTCCGCGTTAGATTTCAAACACTAGCCATTTTAGTCGAGAGGTACGAAAATCGCCCGAAAAGTCAAGATGAAATCTAGGACCAGGAGACCCTTATATCATTCTTCTCCAAAATTTATTATTGTGTTTCAGGTTTTGCGTCAGATTTCAAACACTAGCCATAGTCTTTTTTGAAAATACGGATTTCGGTCCTTTTTTGTCGATGGTTCAAAAATCGCTTGAAAAGTCTATATGAAATTGATGATGGGAAACCCTAGTAGCATTCTTTTCCAAAATTTATAATTGTGCTTTGGGTTCCGCGTCATATTTCAAACACTAGCCATCGTTTGGTACGAAAATACGGATTTCGGTCCATTTTTGTCTTGTGGTAAGAAAATCCCCCGTAAAGTCCAGATGAAATCGAGGACCGGGTGACCTTTACAACATT
>NW_027338236.1:0-1263 GCF_000331145.2 Cicer arietinum | reverse complement strand
ATTCTTGTGCATCCTATAAGTTCATTTGTGTCATTGGATTATCACTTCTGTCATTTTTTTCCTACGTAGGCTTATTCTTGTCCAATTAGGGATTTTATCCAATCTATTTCATCCAATATGTTCATTTGTGTCATTGGATTAACATTTAGGTCATTTTTGTCCTCCCTAGGCTTTTTCTTGTCCAATTAGGGTTTTTAACCAATCTTGTGCATCCAATAAGTTCATTTGTGTCATTGAATTAAATTTTAGGTCATTTTCTTCTTGTCCAATTTGGGTTTTTAACAAATCTTGTGCATCCAATAAGTTCATTTGAGTCATTTGATTAACATTTAGGTCATTTTCGTCCTCCCTATGCTTATTCTTCTCCAATAAGGGTTTTTAACCAATCTTGTGCATCGTATATGTTCATTTGTGTCATTGGATTAACATTTAGGTCATTTTTCTCCCCCCCTAGGCTTATTCTTGTCCAATTAGAGTTTTTAACCAATCTTGTGCATCCAATAAGTACGTTTGTGTCATTGGATTATCATTTAGGTCATTTTCGTCCTCCCTAGGCTTATTCTTGTCCAATTAGGGTTTTTAACCAATCTTGTGCATCCAATAAGTTCATTTGTGTCATTGAATGAACAATTAGGTCACTTTGGTCCTCCCTAGGCTTATTCTTGTCCAATTAGGGTTTTTAACCAATCTTGTGCATCCAATAAGTTCATTTGTGTCATTGAATGAACAATTAGGTCACTTTGGTCCTCCCTAGGCTTATTCTTGTCCAATTAGGGTTTTTAACCAATCTTGTGCATCCAATAAGTTCATTTGTGTCATTGAATGAACAATTAGGTCACTTTGGTCCTCCCTAGGCTTATTCTTGTCCAATTAGGGTTTTTAACCAATCTTGTGCATCCAATAAGTTCATTTGTGTCATTGAATGAACAATTAGGTCACTTTGGTCCTCCCTAGGCTTATTCTTGTCCAATTAGGGTTTTTAACCAATCTTGTGCATCCAATAAGTTCATTTGTGTCATTGAATGAACAATTAGGTCACTTTGGTCCTCCCTAGGCTTATTCTTGTCCAATTAGGGTTATTAACAAATCTTGTGCATCCAATAGGTGTGTTTGTGTCATTGGATGAACATTTATGTCATTTTCGTCCTCCACAGGCTTATTCTTGTTCAATTAGGGTTTTTAACCAATCTTGTGCATTCTATAAGTTATTTTGTGTCATTGAATGAACAATTAGGTCATTTTCGTCCTCCCTAGGCTTATTCT
>NW_027338235.1:0-1846 GCF_000331145.2 Cicer arietinum | reverse complement strand
TAATAATCAACAATTGGATTAACATTTAGGTCTTTTTCATCCTCCTTAGGCTTATTCTTGTCCAATTAGGGTTTTTAATCAATGTTGTGCATCCAATAGCTGTGTTTGTGTCATTGGATTAAAATTTAGGTCATTTTCGTCCTCCCTAGGCATATTTTAGTTCAATTATGGTATTTAGCCAATCTTGTGCATCCAATAAGTTCATTTGTGTCAATGGATTAACATTTAGGTCATTTTCGTCCACCCAAGGCTTATTCTTTTCCAATTATAGTTTTTAACCAATCTTGTGCATCCAATAGGCGTGCATGTGTCATTGGATTAACATTTAGGTCATTTTCGTCCTCCTTAGGCTTATTCTTGTCCAATTAGGGTTTTTATCCAATCTTGTGCATCCTACAAGTTCCTTTGTGTCATTGGATTAATATTTAGGTAATTTTCGTCCTCCCTAGGCTTATTCTTGTCCAATTAGTGTTTTTAACAAATCTTGTGCATCCAATATGTGTGTTTGTGTTATTGGATTAACATTTAGGTCATTTTCATCCTCCCTAGACTGAATCTTGTCCAATTAGGGTTATTAACAAATTTTGTGCATCCAATTTGTTCATTTGTGTCATTGGATTAACATTTAGGTCGTTTTCATCCTCTCTAGGCTTTTTCTAGTCCAATTAGGATTTTTAACTAATCTTGTGCATCCAATAAGTTCATTTGTGTCATTGGATTAAAATTTAGGTCATTTTCGTCCTCCTTAGGCTTATTCTTGTCCAATTAGGATTTTTAACCAATCCTTTGCAGCCAATAAGTGTGTTTGTGTCATCGGATTAACATTTAGGTCATTTTCTTCCTCCCTAGGTGTATTCTAGTCCAATTAGAGTTTTTAACCAATCTTGTGCAACAAATAGGTGTGTATGTGTGATTGGATTAACATTTTGGTCATTTTCGTCCTCCCTAGGCTATTTCTGATCCAATTACGAGATTCAACCAATCTTGTGTGTCCAATAAGTGTGCATGTGTAATTGTATTAACACTTAGGTCATCTTCGTCTTCCCTTGGCTTATTCTAGTCCAATTGGGGTTTTTAACCAGTCTTGTGCATCTATTAGGTGTGTTTGTGTCATAGGATTAATATTTATGTCATTTTCCTCCTCCGTAGGCTTATTCTGGTCCTTTTAACCAATCTTGTGCATTCAATAAGTTCATGTGTCATTGGATTAACATTTAGGTCATTTTCGTCCTCCTTAGGCTTATTCTTGTCCAATTAGGGTTTTTATGCAATCTTGTGCATCCTACAAGTTCCTTTGTGTCATTGGATTAACATTTAAGTCATTTTCGTCCTACCTAGGCTTATTCTTGTCCAATTAGAGTTTTTAACAAATATTGTGCATCCAATAGGTGTGTTTGTGTTATTGGATTAACATTTAGGTTATTTTCATCCTCCCTAGGCTTATTATTGTTCAATTAGGGTTTTTAACAAATATTGTTCTTCCAATAAGTTTATTTGTGTCATTGGATTTACATTTAGGTCATTTTCATCCTCCTTAGGCTTATTCTTGTCCAATTAGAGTTTTTAACAAATATTGTGCATCCAATAGGTGTGTTTGTGTTATTGGATTAACATTTAGGTTATTTTCATCCTCCCTAGGCTTATTATTGTTCAATTAGGGTTTTTAACAAATATTGTTCTTCCAATAAGTTTATTTGTGTCATTGGATTTACATTTTGGTCATTTTCGTCCTCTTTAGGCGTATTCTTGTTCAATTAGGGTTTTTAACCAGTCTTGTGCATCAAATAGGTGTGTTTGTGTCATTGGATTAATATTAAGGTCATTTTCGTCCTCCGTAGGCTTATTC
>NW_027338234.1:0-1421 GCF_000331145.2 Cicer arietinum | reverse complement strand
AATCGATTCCGTAATCGATTTATTTAGTCTTCATAATCGATTAACAAATACTCAGAATCGATTAGGCCACAAGCTCAGAGTTCATTGGGTTTTCAAAAGTTCTGTCAATCGATTTGCCAATCGATTGTGTTTAAGTCAATGACTCAGCTATTTTGATGTTAATCGACGTGCCAATCGATTTGTATGTATTTGTCTGAAAACGTTCTTACCTGGGATTTAGTTCAATCGATTTGCCAATCGATTGCAACCAAATTTGACTTGATTGAAATTTTACAACATAGATTGTCCAATCGATTTGTATGTCACAGGAAAGGTTATTTTGCAAGTGATATTTAAGTAATCGATTTGCCAATCGATTACCCTTAAAACTGGGGTTCCACTGTGACTTGTCCAATCGATTTCCCAATCGATGTATTTCAATCAGGTTTACTTTGTGAGATGTATAATCGATTTGTCAATCGATTACCCTCAAAACTGGGGTGCTACTGACTTGTGCAATTTTCATTTCTAATTTAGTCAGTCGATTGCCCAATCGATTATACCAACACAAACAGTTGTGTTTCCTTACACCCTTGTTATGAAATCGATTTCCCAATCGATTTGCTTCAGTCAAAAATCAACTTTTGTTGATTTCTTGTGTTCCAAGCAACCTATTCCAAGTGTGTAGGATTTGATTGTTGTTCCTAAAATCTTGCTCAATTCAAATATTAGATTTATCATGTAGTGTATGAATATTGTTGATTTGTTAATTATGTCAAAATTAGGAATCAAAGGATTAAAATCCAACACGTGTTTGTGTCATTGGATGCACATTTAGGTCATTTTCGTCCTTCCTAAACTTATTATTTTCGAACTAGGATTTTTAACCAATCTTGTGCATCCAATAGGTGTGTTTGTGTCATTGGATGAACATTTAGGTCATCTTCGTCCCACCATGACTTATTCTTGTCCAACTAGATTTTTTACCAATCTTGTGCATCCAACAGGTGTGTTTGTGTCATTGGATGAACATTTAGGTCATCTTCGTCCCACCATGACTTATTCTTGTCCAACTAGATTTTTTACCAATCTTGTGCATCCAACAGGTGTGTTTGTGTCATTGGATGAACATTTAGGTCATCTTCGTCCCACCATGACTTATTCTTGTCCAACTAGATTTTTTACCAATCTTGTGCATCCAATAGGTGTGTTTGTGTCATTGGATGAACATTTAGGTCATCTTCGTCCCACCATGACTTATTCTTGTCCAACTAGATTTTTTACCAATCTTGTGCATCCAACAGGTGTGTTTGTGTCATTGGATGAACATTTACGTCATTTTCGTCGTCCCTAGATTTATTCTTAAACAACTAGGGTTTTTTAACAATCTTGTGCATCTAATAGGTGTGTTTGTGTCATTGGATGAACATTTAGGTCATTTT
>NW_027338233.1:1368-2606 GCF_000331145.2 Cicer arietinum | reverse complement strand
GTGCATCCAATAGGTGTGTTTGTGTCATTGGATGAACATTTAAGTCATTTTCATCCTTCCTTGCCTTATTCTTGTCCAATTAGGGTTTTTAACTAATCTTGTGCGTCCAATAAGTTCAATTGTATCATTGGATGAACATTTAGTTCGTTTTCGTCCTCCGTAGGTTTATTCTAGTCCAATTAGGGTTTTTAACCAATCTTGTGCATCCAATAGGTGTGTTTGTGTCATTGAATGAACATTTACGTCATTTTCGTCCTCCCTAGGCTTATTCTTGTCCAATTAGGGTTTTTATCAAATCTTGTGCATCCAATAGGTGTGTTTGTGTCATTGAATGAACATTTACGTCATTTTCGTCCTCCCTAGGCTTATTCTTGTCCAATTAGGGTTTTTATCAAATCTTGTGCATCCAATAGGTGTGTTTGTGTCATTGAATGAACATTTACGTCATTTTCGTCCTCCCTAGGCTTATTCTTGTCCAATTAGGGTTTTTATCAAATCTTGTGCATCCAATAGGTGTGTTTGTGTCATTGAATGAACATTTACGTCATTTTCGTCCTCCCTAGGCTTATTCTTGTCCAATTAGGGTTTTTATCAAATCTTGTGCATCCAATAGGTGTGTTTGTGTCATTGGATGAACATTTTGGTCATTTTCGTCCTCCCTCTGCTTATTCTTGTCCACTTAGGGTGTTTAACCAATCTTGTGCACCAATAGGTATGTTTGTGTCATTGGATGAGTATTTAGGTCATTTTTGTCCTCCCTTGGCTTATTCTTGTCTAATTAGGGTTTTTAACCAATCTTTTCCATCCAATAGGTGTGTTTGTGTCATTGGATGAACATTTAGGTCATTTTCGTCCTCCCTAGGTTTATTCTAGTCCAATTAGGGTTTTTAACCAATCTTGTGCATCCAATAGGTATGTTTGTGTCATTGGATGATCATTTAGGTCATTTTCGTCCTCCCTAGGCTTATTCTTGTCCAATTAGGGTTTTTAACAAATCTTGTGCATATAATAGTGTGTTTGTGTCATTGGATGATCATTTGGGTTATTTTCGTCCTCCCTAGGCTTATTCTTGTCCAACTACGTTTTTAACAAATCTTGTGCATCCAATAGGTGTGTTTGTGTCATTGGATGAACATTTTGGTCATTTTCGTCTTTCTTTGGCTTATTCTTGTCCAATTAGGGTTTTTAACCAATCTTGTGCATTCAAATAGTTCATTTGTGTCATTGGATGAACATTT
>NW_027338233.1:0-988 GCF_000331145.2 Cicer arietinum | reverse complement strand
TTCGTCCTCCCTAGGCTTATTCTTGTCCAATTAGGGTTTTTTACCAATCTTGTGCATCCAATAAGTTCATTTGTGTCATTGGATGAACATTTAGGTCATTTTCGTGCTCCCTAGGTTTATTCTAGTCCAATTAGGGTTTTTAACCAATCTTGTGCATCCAATAGGTGTGTTTGTGTCATTGGATAAACATTTAGATCTTTTTTGTCTTCCCTTCGCTTATTCTTGCCAAATTATGGTTTTTAACCAATCTTGTCCATCCAATAGGTGTGTTTGTGTCATTGGATGAACATTTTGGTCATTTTCGTCCTCCCTCTGCTTATTCTGGTCCACTTAGGGTGTTTAACCAATCTTGTGCATCCAATAGGCATGTTTGTGTCATTGGATGATTATTTAGGTCATTTTCGTCCTCCCTTGGCTTATTCTTGTCTAATTAGGGTTTTTAACCAATCTTGTGCATCCAATATGTTCATTTGTGTCATTGGATGAACATTTAGGTCATTTTCATCCTCCCTAGGTTTGTCCTAGTCCAATTAGGGTTTTTAACCAATCTTGTGCATCCAATTGGTGTGTTTGTGTCATTGGATGAACATTTAGGTCATTTTTGTCCTCCCTTGGCTTATTCTTGTCCAATTAGGGTTTTTAACCAATCTTGTGCATTCAATAGGTGTGTTTGTATCATTGGATGATCATTTAGGTCATTTTCGTCCTCCCCTGGCTTATTCTTTTCTAATTAGGGTTTTTAACCTGTCTTGTGCATCCAATGATATGGTCCTAATAGTCATAGTTCACTTTAAGGATCGTTCTAGGTTGAAAACTTACAAATTTGAGTGAAAATCGAGTATAGCTGGAGAACGCGATAAACGGCGCTGTGAAACTCCGATTCGGCCGATTCTAAAACGAGGTGAAAGATGACGTTCTGAAACGTAAGTTAGGCTTTCGAATCACCGAAAAACAATATATAGAACTCGAGATATGAAGGCAGGTTACT
>NW_027338232.1:1301-2980 GCF_000331145.2 Cicer arietinum | reverse complement strand
GAATATTTTAAATCATGATGCCAATTATTCAATTACTTATATATATGCATGTATATGTGATTAGGTGAAGGTGAAAGTGTTTGTGTTTCAGACGTTCTAAGTGTTGGGAATTTGTAAATAGTTTTAGAGTAATTGAGGGTGTTTAAAAGTAAAATAATTTTATATTTATTTATTTTAATTGGTGATTCATATTGATGCAATTGTACTCACTTTTGTTGTTATAACTAGTTGTAAATTACAAATAAACTACTAGGAAGGTGTAATTAAATGGGTTTTAACTTGAAGTAAGGAGTAGGAGTTGTGGCGCCGCCTTCGCACTCTTGAATCATGTTAAAGATACTTTTAATTATCCATATTTGAATTTAAATGACTATAGTTATGGTTACCTTAAGTAATTGACTACATGAGTAGGAGGGACTAGCTACCCCGATGACTCATCGTTAATAAGAGATAACAGTAACTCATTATTTTGTTAGAAGTACCTTTTAATTTTATTTTTAAATAGTTAAAAAACATGTTAATTATTAAATATATGTTATTGGGAAATAGTATCTCTATATTAATTTTTTTTCTTTCTCCTTGATTATATATATAGAGTATGTTTTTATAGAGTGATTGTGAATCTATTATAATGTTATTAAGTTGTTAGATGTGTTTAATATTTTAAAATTACTGTCTTTGTCATACCTAAGTTAAATTTGTTGAATGTTTAGCGATATGATTTAGACTTTATTTTAAAGAGTAAAACTAGTATTATTTGGTTTGAAAGAAATAGTTGAAATTGACAACGTATTTGGAATGTGTTTCATTTAGCCAAACTAAATAAACTACATTATTATTTACAAAATCTATATGTATATTTCATATGTAAATTATAGTGAGTAACTCTATGGTATTTTATTTCATAATTGAATGATAAATGTCATAGGTATTTTATTTCATAATTGAACGATAAGTATTATAAGTGTTAATTGATTTATTTTGTCATGTTAGTCTATCATGCTAAGTTAATTGGTTTTTACATGATGTCCTTAATTGAAGATTGAATGTCTTAAATATGTTTATAGACTAAGTTTGGATCTTGAGGGTGGTAAGTTAGATATTAGTTTACTCACCGCAAATTTCGAGGACGAAATTCTTTAACAAGGGGAGAATTGTAACACCCTAAATTTTATAATAAACTATTTCATTAGTTAAGTATGATTTTAAATAATTAATTTAATGTTAAAATTATTTTAGAATATATGATGATAAATTTTCTGAATAATTTTCGTTATATAGGTGATTTCTTTGATGTGCTAGTTTTATAAATACTAGATTACATGAGCGATATAAATAATAAATATTATATTTTATTATTTGATATATTTTTAAAAAATAATAGTATTTAAGTGTAATATATATTTTAAAGAAAAACATTTTATGCGATTTTACGTGTATATACGTGTACCCAATTAATGTAATACTTTTATGTGCGCTTGACTAACGTTAAGTATGCACGTAGTTTCACACGGTCGTTTTGGCGTTGGTTTCACTCAAATCGGACTTACGGTGAAGGAGAACGGTGCAAAATAACAAAATCTACAAATGGAGAAGTCGGGTATTTTAGAGAGAAATTGGGGTTGTTAAAATTCTGGAAAATTATGTTTAATGGACTAGTTAAATGAATGAAATAACAT
>NW_027338232.1:0-878 GCF_000331145.2 Cicer arietinum | reverse complement strand
ACTAAATACTATTATTTTTTTAAAAAAATATATCAAATAATAAAATATAATATTTATTATTTATATCACTCATGTAATCTAGTATATATAAAACTAGCGCATCATAAAAATCACCTATATAGCAGAAATTAATCACAAAGTTTATTAACATATATTTTATAATAATTTTAACATCAAATTAATTATTTAAAATCCTATTTAATTAATAAAATAGTTTATCATAAAATTTATGGTGTTAAAGCTGTCGTAAAACCAAAGAGAAAACACAATAATAACCTATCGTTTGACACCGATGATCGATAACTGTCCGGAAAACTTTCTCCATTTCCACCGAAATTTGAGTATGTTATTTCATTAATTTAACTAGTCCATTAAACATAATTTTCCAGAATTTTAACAACCCCAATTTCTCTCTAAAATACCCAACTCTCTGTTTGTAGAATTCGTTATTTTGCACCGTTCTCCTTAACCGTAAGTCCGATTTGAGTGAAACCAACGCCAAAACGACCGTGTGAAAAGTGGCTATATTTTCCACTTATTGGTTTTCTGATTTATGGTAGTTTTCCTTGACCGAATTTTGAATTTCAGTTTTAGAGTATCTTCTCATAATTTATTTTTAACGTTTACCAATAAAATGTCGAGTTAGATTGATTGATGGACAAAGAGTCAATGAACAAAAGCTGTCTACTCGTGGAATCCTATTCTAGTGTGAAAGCGTCGAAATAAGGTAAGGGGTGAGAGAGCATTTGAATTCATGAGTATAATATATTGTGAGATGAATGAGAAAATCGTATTTCCCAACGATTCATCTAGGCTTGCTACGTATGGCAGTAGCCCTTTGAGTGATAAATTGATTAATGTAAAAATATGGGAATTGT
>NW_027338231.1:1577-1791 GCF_000331145.2 Cicer arietinum | reverse complement strand
AAAAGGATAAGGAATAGAATGCACCAAGGTTTATCCTGGTTCAGTTGTCAATAAGACAACCTATATCTAGTCCTGACAATCCAACTGGATTTCAGCTTTTTCTCCAACAGAAAGAATTGAGACTTGTTTACAGAGTGTCCAGTTTCCTCGAAATCTATCTATCTAACTCGAATTCTTTCCTATTGCTTAACCCCTTGATCCTTGCAGTCACTCG
>NW_027338231.1:0-777 GCF_000331145.2 Cicer arietinum | reverse complement strand
CTGAAAAGTTCTTACCAGTTGTTTAGTTCAATCGATTTCCCAATCGATTGAAACCAAACTTAACATGATTGAAATTCTCACAATAGATTGTCCAATCGATTGTGTTTGTCACAGGTCATGTTACTTTTGAAATTTTATTTAAGAAATCGATTTGTCAATCGATTAGCCTAGTAAATGGATTGTCCCTGTGACTTTCCCAATCGTTTTGTTTCAATCAGTTTTTACTTTGTGATGTGCACAATCGATTTGCCAATTGATTAGCCTGTAAATCAGGTTGCCACTAACTTGCGCAATTTTTATTTCTAATTGTGCCAGTCGATTGCCTAATCGATTGTGTAGCCACAAACAATATGTTTCCTTACAACCCTTTTACGAAATCGATTTCCTAATCGATTTACTCACTAGATTTTCAACTTTAGTTGATTTCGTGAGTTCCAAGCAATTTGTCTCAAGTATGTAGGGTTGAGTTGTTGTTCCTGAAATCTTGCTCAGTTAAAATGTTAGATTTATCATATGATGTATGAACATTGTATGTTTGTTAATTATGTCAAAATTAGGATTAAGAGGACTAAAGTCCAACATGATGAACATTTAGGTAATTTTCATCCTCCCTAGGTTTATTCTAGTCCAATTAGGGTTTTTAACCAATCTTGTGCATCCAATAGGTGTGTTTGAGTCGTTAGACGAACATTTAGATCATTTTCGTCCTCCCATGGCTTATTCTTGTCCAATTAGGGTTTTTAACGAACCTTGTGCATCCAATAGGTGTGTTTGTGT
>NW_027338230.1:0-1205 GCF_000331145.2 Cicer arietinum | reverse complement strand
TTTGTGTCATTGGATGAACATTTAGGTCCTTTTCGTCCTCCCTAGGCTTATTCTTGTCGAATTGGGGTTTTAAACCAATCTTGTGCATACAATAAGTTAATTTGTTTCATTGGATTAAAATTTAAGTCATTTTAGTCCTCCCTAGGATTATTCTTGTCCAATTACGGTTTTTAACCAATCTTGTGCATCCAATAGGTGTGTTTGTGTCATTGGATGAACATTTAGGTCATTTTCGTCCACCCTTGGCTTATTCTTGTCCAATTAGGGTTTTTAACCAATCTTGTGCATCGAACATATTCATTTGTGTCATTGGATTAACATTTAGGTCATTTTCGTCCTCCCTAGGCTTATTCCTGTCCTATTAGGGTTTTTAACCAATCTTGTGCATCTAATAAGTTCATTTGTGTCATTGGATTAACATTTAAATTATTTTCGTCCTCCTTGTGTTTATTCTAGTTCAATTAGGGTTTTTAACAAATCTTGCGCATCCAACAGGTGTGTTTGTGTCATTGGATGAACATTTAAGTCATTTTCGTCCTCCCTAGACTTATTGTAGTCCAATTAAGGTTTGTAACCAATCTTGTACATGCAATAAGTTCATTTGTGTCATTGAATTAATATTTAGGTCATTTTCGTCAACCCTAGCCTTATGCTTGTCCAATTAAGGTTTTTAACCAATCTTGTGCATCCTATAGGTGTGTTTGTGTCATTGGATGAACATTTTGGTCATTTTCGTCCTCCCTAGACTTATGCTTGTCCAATTAGGGTTTTTAACCAATCTTGTGCATCCAATAGGTTCATTTGTGTCATTGGATGAACATTTAGGTCATTTTCGTCCACCCTAGACTTATTCTTGTCCAATTAGGGTTTTTAACCCATCTTGTGCATACAATAAGTTCATTTGTGTCATTGGATGAACATTTAGGTCATTTTCGTCCACCCTAGACTTATTCTTGTCCAATTAGGGTTTTTAACCCATCTTGTGCATACAATAAGTTCATTTGTGTCATTGGATGAACATTTAGGTCATTTTCGTCCTCCCTATTTTTATTCTTGTCCAATTATGGTTTTTAACCAATCTTGTACATCCAATAAATTCATTTGTGTCATTGGGTTAAAATTTAGTTCACTTTCGTCCTCCCTCGGCTTATTCTTGTCCAAATATGGTTTTTAACCAATCTTGTGCATCCAATAAGTTCATTTGT
>NW_027338229.1:0-1739 GCF_000331145.2 Cicer arietinum | reverse complement strand
CCTAAAAATCATCTAACTATGTATTGCAGAAAAATGGCATCTCATGCTCATAATGATAAACTTATCATTCACTTTTTCCAAGAGAGTTTGAGTGGGGCATCATTAAGTTGGTATATGCATCTTGAGCGAAATCAAATTTGTTCATGGAAGGACCTAGCTGATGCCTTTCTGAAGCAATACTGGTACAACGTTGACATGGCCCCTGATAGGATACAATTGCAAAATTCACTGAAGAAGGACAACGAAGTTTTCAAAGAATACGCACAAAGGTGGAGGGAAATGGCCTCACAAGTAGAACCCCCATTATCTGAAAGAGAAATGGTTGGTATGTTTATGGATACTCTCCAGTCGCCTTTTTATGACAAGATGATTGGGAGTATGTCATCAAACTTTTCTGACCCTGTCATGATAGGAGAAAGAATAGAAAGTGGGATGAGGAGTGGCAAGATCGTATGTGCAGCAACTAGCGTGAAATGACCCCAGACGACATTCACAAAAAAGAAAGAAGGAGACACTAACGCTGTAATGGTAAACCCCAGAATCTCTTATTTTCCACCCATCAATTCTTATCGACCCCCAATTTTCCAGCCCCCGATACCACAAAATCCTTACACCCCTTATCCATATGTGGCCGCAACCACACAAGCTTCATTCCCTCAATATCACCCTTCAAGACCACCTTTTTATCAACCACCACCTACCGCATTTTCCCCACAAAATCAATACCCAAGCTCAAATCACTACAGACCACCTGTCAATCGAGAAAAAAGGATAACTCGTTTTGATCCAATTCCCGTCACGTATAGCCAATTGTTGCCCCATTTACTTCAAAATTCAATGGTAGTCATAAGACCAATGAAACCTCTTGAACCACCATTTCCAAAATGGTATAATCCAAATGCCAAATGTGAATATCATGCAGGAGCCGTTGGGCATTCCATTGAAGATTGTCAAGCCCTAAAATCTAAAGTGCAAGAATTGATTAATGCAAAATGGCTTACCTTCAAGGAGGACAATCCCAACATAGGGAGCAATCCTTTGCCAGGTCACGGGAACGCCTCTGTGAATTTCATTGAAGATGGGATAGACCAACATGCAGTAGATGGTCATGTGTTCACCATGGGGTCGTGTGTGGAAAATAATATATCTTTCCCAAAACCATTGGAAATTCTTTACAAAAAAGAGAATCTTAAGTCAACTCATAACAAGCCAAATGCAATAATTGTCCAAACACCAATCCCGTTTCCTTATGGAAATACCAAGGCAGTACCGTGGAAATACGAAGTCACATCCCACTTGGCAGATCATCAACCAAGTGATGGTTGTGAACCTAAAGGAACTGAGGTCACTAACATCTCAGGGATTGGTGGAATGACTCGGAGTGGTCGAGTATACACTCCTGAGCAACTTAGGAAAAAGGAGGTTAATGGAGAAAAGGGAAAAGAAGATATGTATAAAAAAGGACAAGAGACCAGCAAAAAGACGGTGTCTGAAGAAGAAGCTAATGAATTTTTGAAGTTTATCAAGCAAAGTGAATATAAGGTGGTGGATCAGCTAAATCAAACCCCTTCCAAGATATCAGTTCTCTCCTTGTTATTAAACTTTGAAGCACATAGAAGAGCACTTATGAAAGTTTTAAATGAAGCCCACGTTACTCACGATATCACTGTCGATCGGTTTGATGGAGTTGTCGGTAACATCACTGCTAGTAGTTGCATGAGTTTTAGCGATAATGAATT
>NW_027338228.1:0-1104 GCF_000331145.2 Cicer arietinum | reverse complement strand
ACAGACGAGATTTACACACGTGATAAACAACCTTCATGCACTGGGAAAACAGGTGGAGAATGATCAGCAGATCGGAAAGATCATGAGGTGTCTAACCAGAGAATGGCAGCCAAAAATAACTGCTATTGCTGAATCTAAAGATCTAGCAAAAATGACTACAGCAACACTATTTGGAAAACTCAGGGAGCACGAAATGGAGTTGCATCGACTAGATGAGTCAGAACTAGAAAGCAGGAAAAAGAAAGGACTGTCTTTGAAAGCCCAAACGCATCAATCAAAAACTGAACAAGAAAGTTGCTCAGATGAATCAAGCAGTGAGACTGATGAAGAGCCTGAGATTGGTTTGCTTGTCAAGAAATTTAAGAAATTTCTGAAGAAGAAAGATAACAAATTCAGAAAACCATCCAGCTCTAATACTAGTGACAACAAGGCAATCACATGTTATGAATGTGGTAAAACTGGTCACATAAAGTCAGAATGCTACAAATTGCAGAACAAAAATAGAGCTACAAAACCAAAAGGCAATGAACCAGTCACCAAAACCAGAAAAGCTTATATTGCATGGAACGACAACGAAGAATCATCTGCCTCTTCGGATGAAGAAGAAGCGAATCTGTGTCTCATGGCAAATACCGATTCAGAATCAGAAAATGAGGTTAGTTCACAATCTAATCCAACCTATGATGAGCTACAAGAAGCTTTCAATGAGCTGCATGATGATTATGTGAATTCCATAAAACAGTTGTTAAGCACAAAGAAAATGCTTGAACAAATGAAAAATGACCATAAAGAAATTGAAAATTTATGTGAACAACTGAAAAAGGATTCACATGACAAATCTGCAAAATGCATTGAACTTGAGAATAATGTTGCATCATTAAAATCTGATTTATTGAAGTTTGCTAATAGTAAAGATAAACTGAATGTCATACTTAGCAATCAAAGACATGTTCATGAAAAATCTGGTTTAGGATATGCACCAAATATGCATGTTAAAAGAAATAAAAATATATATGGTATTGGTTATATGCAAACCAGAAATGTCAAATATGGTCAAAAATCTGCTATTGCTAAGAGTATGTATGACATCTTTACTAAACCAAA
>NW_027338227.1:1220-1617 GCF_000331145.2 Cicer arietinum | reverse complement strand
AACATTTAGGTCATTTTCGTCCTTCCTAGACTTATTCTTGTCCAACTAGGGTTGTTAACCAATTTTGTGCATCCAATAGGTGTGTTTGGGTAATTGGATGACCATTTAGATCATTTTCGTCCTCCCTATGTTTATTCTTGTGCATCCAATAAGTTCATTTGTGTCATTGGATGAGCATTTAGGTCTTTTTCGTCCACCCTAGGTTTATTCTAGTCCAATTAGGGTTTTTTACCAATCTTGTGCATCCAATAGGTGTGTTTCTCTCATTGGATGAACATTTATGTCATTTTCATCCTCTCTATGTTTATTCTAGTTCAATTAAGGTTTTTAACCAATCTTGTGCATCCAATAAGTGGGTTTGTGTCATTGGATGAACATTTAGGTCATTTTCGTCCTA
>NW_027338227.1:0-319 GCF_000331145.2 Cicer arietinum | reverse complement strand
CAATAGGTGTGTTTGTGTCATTGGATGAACATTTAGGTCATTTTCGTCCTACCTAGACTTATTCTTGTCGAAATAGGGTTTTTGACCAATCTTGTGCATCCAATAAGTTCATTTGTGTCAACGGATGAGCATTTAGGTCTTTTTCGTCCACCCTAGGTTTAGTCTAGTCCAATTAGGGTTTTTAACCAATCTTGTGCAACCAATAGGTGTCTTTCTGTCATTGAATGAACATTTAGGTCATTTTCATCCTCTCTATGTTTATTCTAGTCCAATTAAGGTTTTTAACCAATCTTGTGCATCCAATACGTGTGTTTGTGTC
>NW_027338226.1:0-1037 GCF_000331145.2 Cicer arietinum | reverse complement strand
AGAAAATGAAAGCAAAATTTCATTTCCAGTTTCAAACTTAGTGACTTGTATTATGTCAAAGTATCATGATGATGTGCAACTTTAATTTAGCAACCAACGGTACCATAAGAATTACTTGTTTTCACACAATATTTGGACACACATACAAATATAAAAAAAATTAAAAGAAACAATGATTCAGTTATGTGATTGAACTATTTCTCGATTAATTTTTTTGATTTATGAATGTGTATATAAACATCTTTAATTTGGGTTTGTGTTGATATAAGATTTGCTTGCGGTACTATATACTAATGCCTTAGAACTTTTTTTTGGGTTTATTTCGAGGAAATAGATTTCATGTACTCAACTAAGTTCATTTGACTTTAATAATTAATATACAACATTTTTATTTGTTTATCTAATTTCAATCAAATGTTACATCTATTTATTAGAACGGGCAGACAAAATCAGAAAGAGTAACAAAATATTTTTCTTAACTCCCATTTACTAATTTTCAGTATATATTTTTAATTAATACGTAAAAATTATCATCCTAAAAAGTTCTTTTTAAAAAATATCATCTTAAAATAAACATACTTTGTAAATAAACAAGATTTCAAACTAAAGGCAAATTCCACTTTGAAACACTTCAAACTCTCTTATGTAAATCCAAAATAAAAATTTGAATCATATAGGTTAAAAATATTAAAACAATAAACGAAATTATAAATCAAACAACATATTTATAGGAACATAAATTAAAGTATTCAAATTTTAAACAATTAACTAAATTCAAATAATGCCAAGTATTCATAAAAGTCATGCAATATGAACTAAATTCAATACACAAATGTAGCCCATGAACAAAATTACAAATCTCCTTAAATATATTTCCTTACTTTCATTAGAAGTGCTCCAATACTAAAACAAACTAGATGCTCCACAAGCCAATTTTATCCTAATGAAGTACTTAAGTGCACATAGATTCTTCCTGTGAACAAACTTGCTTAAGTATTCTATGAAACATTAATCGTGATATTTCCGGCCATCACCAA
>NW_027338225.1:0-219 GCF_000331145.2 Cicer arietinum | reverse complement strand
ATGAATGTATTGGATGCACAAGATTGGTTAAAAACCCCAATTGGACAAGAATAAGCCTAGGGAGGACGAAAATAACCTAAATGTTCATCCAATGACACAAATGAACTTATTAGATGCACAACACTGGTTAAAAACCCGAATAGGACAGTAATAAGCATAGGGAGGATGAAAATGACATAAATGTTCATCCAATGACACAAACACACCTATTGGATGCAC
>NW_027338224.1:0-1085 GCF_000331145.2 Cicer arietinum | reverse complement strand
GAATTGAGTAAATTGAAATTTTTGCTGCTGTTTTTGATGTGTTCATTACTGATTTACTCATGATTTGTAGCATTATTGTGCAAAGAATTGTTAGGAAATTAGTGCGATAGAAGGAATGTTATTAACTTGAATTTCGCATGACATATGTGTTATGTTTTGGTCATAACGTTTTCTATAGACATCCGTTTTGAATGATTTTTAGTTTTCTGGAAACTAGACTCAATTACCTTCAAATTGAGTATAAAAGTCGTGATGAATGATTGAGTATTGATGTTGAAAAATGGGTTACAAGCTAGACCAGAGTTGCTGTTTCTGTTTTGTTTTCTGTCATTGTGTTTTATTTTAATAAACTGCAAGAATTGGGACTAAATAAAAATAAAATAAAATTTTATCTATAAAGTAGACATCATAAGCTTTCCAAAGAGTACTCATTCACTCAATTCTGATATTTGTAAGTTTCTGTCAGTTGACTCTGAAGTTAAACTCAGTTTTGAGTTGTTATAACATAAATTTGGGACTGTTTTGGGAAAAATCCACCTTAAACATTTCTCTGGAATTTTATTTTACATTGTGCGATTTGTATGATATAATTGACTTAATAGCTTATGTTATCATAATTGTATGAATTATTTTTTTATAATTGAATTATTTTACATAAATTCAAATTATTTTAAACCAATTGGATTGTGTGTGGATTGTTATATATAATTCCTATATATTTGATTAAAGTGAGAAGTATAGGATTCATCATAGCTAGATGAATTATCCGTCTATATACGACGGAAGCGAGGGGTAAGTGAGGGTAAGTGGGACACCATTATCTATTTATTTTTTTTTCTAATTCACAAGTATGACTCACATGATTTCATATACCTATAATAAAATAATCTCAATTGCACTAGTTCATACTATTATCGTTACTATGGTTTTCACATTGGACTCAACAAGGACCATACTCATAAACCTTTAAGGTAAAAATTATTAGTTATATTCCTTCCACTAATCTTAATTTAAGAGTATCACTTTATCTAATATATTACACAATTACATGCCTTAAACTTGAACACATCACAAGCTTCACCAAG
>NW_027338223.1:522-1415 GCF_000331145.2 Cicer arietinum | reverse complement strand
TTATTTGATAATTTTATTTTATCTTTTGTTATTATTATCATCCTTTTAAAGTTTGACTGCATACCAAATATAGTAATAACATATAATAAAATAAAGTTGTCAAATAAATATGTTATTATTACTTTATTTAACAAATCTATTTTATTATATGTTAGTGTTGTCTTCGTTATGAAGTACATCAATAAAATGAATATAATGATAACATATAATAAAATAGTGTTTTCAAATAAAGTAATAATTACTTATTTATTAGACAATTCTGTTTTATTAAATATTGTTATTATCTTTGTTCTGTAGTTGTACTCAATAACGAAGATAATAATAATATATAATAAAATAGAGTTGTCAAATAAATTAATTATTTCATATTTATTTGACAACTCAATTTTGATATATTTTATTATTATCTTTGTTATTAAGTATAACTACAAAACAAAGATAATAATAACACAATTGAACTATTAAATAAAAATATAATTACATGATGAAGATAATAATAACTCTATTTTATTATATGTTATTATTATCTTTATAAGATAGTTGTACTACATGATGAAGATAATAATAACATATAATAAAATAAAGTTTTCAAATAAAATACTAATTACATATTTATTTGGTAAACTCAATTTTATTATATATTATTAACTTCTTTATGTAGTAAAACAATAAAATGAAGATAATAATAACATATCATAAAATAGGGTTGTCAAATAAAGTAATAATTACTTATTTATTATACAACTCTATTTTATAAAATATTATTATTATCTTCGTTTTGTAGTTGTACTTAATAACAAATATAATAATAACATATAACAAAATAGAGTTGTCAAATAATTAATTATTTCTTATTTATTTGACAACTCAATTTTGTTATATTTTATTATTAT
>NW_027338223.1:0-364 GCF_000331145.2 Cicer arietinum | reverse complement strand
AACTCTATTTTATTATATGTTATTATTATCTTTATAAGATAGTTGTACTACATGATGAAGATAATAATAACATATAATAAAATAAAGTTTTCAAATAAAATACTAATTACATATTTATTTGGTAAACTCAATTTTATTATATATTATTAACTTCTTTATGTAGTAAAACAATAAAATGAAGATAATAATAACATATCATAAAATAGGGTTGTCAAATAAAGTAATAATTACTTATTTATTATACAACTCTATTTTATAAAATATTATTATTATCTTCGTTTTGTAGTTGTACTTAATAACAAATATAATAATAACATATAACAAAATAGAGTTGTCAAATAATTAATTATTTCTTATTTATTTG
>NW_027338222.1:0-1231 GCF_000331145.2 Cicer arietinum | reverse complement strand
CCATTTTCGTCCTCCCTAGGTTTGTTCTAGTTCAATTAGGGTTTTTAACCAATCTTGTGCATCAAATAAGTGTGTTTGTCTCATTGGATGAACATTTCGGTCATTTTCCTCCTCCCTAGACTTATTCTTGTCCAATAAAGGATTTTAACCAATCTTGTGCATGCAATAAGTTCATTTGTGTCAATGGATGAACATTTAGGTCATTTTCGTGCTCCACAGGATCATTCTTGTCCAATTAGGGTTTTTAACAAATCTTGTACATCCAATAAGTTCATTTGTGTCATTGGATCAACATTTTGGTCATTTTCGTCCTCCCTAGGCTTATTCTTGTCCAATAAGTGTTTTTAACCAATCTTGTGCATCCAATAAGTTCATTTGTGTCATTGGATTAACATTTAGGCCATTTTCGTCCTCCCTAGGTTTATTCTAGTTCAATTAGGGTTTTTAACCAATCTTGTGCATCCAATAAGTTAATTTGTGTTATTGGATGAACATTTAGTTAATTTTCGTCGACCCTAGGTTTATTCTAGTTATATTTGGGTTTTTTAACCAATCTTGTGCATCCAATAGGTGTGTTTGTGTCATTGGATGATTATTTAGGTCATTTTCGTCCTCCCTAGGCTTATTCTTGTCCAATTAAGGTTTTTAACCAATCTTGTGCATGCAATAAGTTCATTTGTGTCATTGGATGAACATTTCGGTCATTTTAGTCCTCCATAGACTTATTCTTGTCCAATTAAGGTTTTTAACCAATCTTGTGCATGCAATAAGTTCATTTGTGTCATTGGATGAACATTTCGGTCATTTTAGTCCTCCATAGACTTATTCTTGTCCAATTAAGGTTTTTAACCAATCTTGTGCATGCAATAAGTTCATTTGTGTCATTGGATGAACATTTCGGTCATTTTAGTCCTCCATAGACTTATTCTTGTCCAATTAAGGTTTTTAACCAATCTTGTGCATGCAATAAGTTCATTTGTGTCATTGGATGAACATTTCGGTCATTTTAGTCCTCCATAGACTTATTCTTGTCCAATTAGGATTTTTAACCAATCTTTTGCATCCTATAGGAGTGTTTGTGTCATTGGATAAACATTTAGTTCGTCCTCCATAGGCTTATTCTTGTCCAATTAGGGTTTTTAGCCAATCTTATGCGTCTAATAAGTTAATTTGTGTCATTGGATGAACATTTATGTCATTTTCGTCCTCCCTAGGCTTAATCTTGTCCAAT
>NW_027338221.1:0-1157 GCF_000331145.2 Cicer arietinum | reverse complement strand
AAATAAGATAAGTTTATTTGTTAATAAGAACCTCATTTACCTATATATATTGATTATTGGAAAATTGTGTAAAGCATGTTTATTTAGAATTATTTTGAGAACTAAAATAAATTAGAATAAGTCGAGTAATGACGAAAGTGACCTAAATACTAATCCATTGAGACTAATGTACTTAATGAACTACATAGATTAAGAATTAAAATAGATATATATTGATGCCTATGTATATTAATCGTTATTTTTTATGTGATGTTACATTCTTAACATGATAGCATAACATGGTTATCTAAATATAAGTGATTTATATTGTGCCAGCACATTTTACATGTTTACGGTAATTGTTACTTTGATTTGATAGTGAAACTTCTGAGTTTTTAAAAATAATAACTAAATGTACTAGAAGAAAAGGAAGAAGAGTCTAACCTGTGAAACTTCAACTTAAAAATGGTTTAATTACATGCATCAGAAAAGAATCATACATTGATCTAAACGATGAATATATAATAGGACTTAATGCATGCAAATGTTATTAGAGTCTTTTAGTGTAATTAGATAATCAAAGTTAATTGTTAAAAATTCATACAATAAAAGAGAGTCAAAAGTCTAAGGCAGAAGAGGAATTAAAAATGAAAAAGTAGTCACAAATGTTTTTTTAAATAATAATCATAGAGAGAATGTAAAACTTTAGCCGGAAATGATTCAAAAAGGAGAATTGTACCGTATCCCCCCTCTCCCCCCCTTTCATTTTTTTTAATGATCATTTTATCCTTTTTTATTTTATCACTCTCTTTTCTCACCCCCACTTTTGAAACTTCCAAAAAAATTCTTAATATTCGAAAGTTTCAAATTTTCGAAATAATTAAAAGTGAGTTTTATTATCTATTCGGAACTTTTGTTAAATTAAAAACTTTCAAAATATAATTTTACATAAATATTTACCAATTTCGAAACTTTCGATGAATATGAAAGTTCCGAAGTTAACATTTCCAGAAAGTTTCAAAAGTTTGGAAGAATTTGAAACTTCTAAAACACATATCATTCGGAACTTTCGTTGAATCTGAAAGTTCTGAAATGAAAATTTACAAAAAAATTCGAAAGTTAGGATAAATGTGAAACTTCCGAAACACATATCTTTCGACAATTTCAAACATTCAAAA
>NW_027338220.1:0-1315 GCF_000331145.2 Cicer arietinum | reverse complement strand
CTGGTAATTGATTTTGATATTTGATGGCTCAAATATTATGAGTCTAGAACTTGTCCTTTCTTCGTTTCGCAAGTCTCTATACTATTTTTATCATGATTTGAGAACACGGGACCAAATATATAATTCCCCCTACAATAAAAATCGCACATAATTTAAATAAATAAGATAAGTTTATTTGTTAATAAGAACCTCATTTACCTATATATATTAATTATTGGAAAATTGTGTAAAGCATGTTTATTTAGAATTATTTTGAGAACTAAAATAAATTAGAATAAGTCCAGTAATGACGAAAGTGACCTAAATACTAATCCATTGAGACTAATGTACTTAATGAACTACATAGATTAAGAATTAAAATAGATATATATTGATGCCTATGTATATTAATCGTTATTTTTTATGTGATGTTACATTCTTAACATGATAGCATAACATGGTTATCTAAATATAAGTGATTTATATTGTGCCAGCACATTTTACATGTTTACGGTAATTGTTACTTTGATTTGATAGTGAAACTTCTGAGTTTTTAAAAATAATAACTAAATGTACTAGAAGAAAAGGAAGAAGAGTCTAACCTGTGAAACTTCAACTTAAAAATGGTTTAATTACATGCATCAGAAAAGAATCATACATTGATCTAAACGATGAATATATAATAGGACTTAATGCATGCAAATGTTATTAGAGTCTTTTAGTGTAATTAGATAATCAAAGTTAATTGTTAAAAATTCATACAATAAAAGAGAGTCAAAAGTCTAAGGCAGAAGAGGAATTAAAAATGAAAAAGTAGTCACAAATGTTTTTTTAAATAATAATCATAGAGAGAATGTAAAACTTTAGCCGGAAATGATTCAAAAAGGAGAATTGTACCGTACCCCCCCTCTCCCCCCCTTTCATTTTTTTTAATGATCATTTTATCCTTTTTTATTTTATCACTCTCTTTTCTCACCCCCACTTTTGAAACTTCCAAAAAAATTCTTAATATTTGAAAGTTTCAAATTTTCGAAATAATTAAAAGTGAGTTTTATTATCTATTCGGAACTTTTGTTAAATTAAAAACTTTCAAAATATAATTTTACATAAATATTTACCAATTTTGAAACTTTCGATGAATATGAAAGTTCCGAAGTTAACATTTCCAGAAAGTTTCAAAAGTTTGGAAGAATTTGAAACTTCTAAAACACATATCATTCGGAACTTTCGTTGAATCTGAGAGTTCTGAAATGAAAATTTACAAAAAAATTCAAAAGTTAGGATAAATGTGAAACTTCCGAAACACATATCTTTCGACAATTTCAAACATTCAAAA
>NW_027338219.1:0-1225 GCF_000331145.2 Cicer arietinum | reverse complement strand
GTTAAGGTTTAGGGTTAGAGTTAAGGGTTTAGGTTAGGGTTTAGGGTTTACGGTTTGGGTATATGGTTAGGGTTAAGGGTTATTGGTTTGGGTTTAGAATTTAGGGTTTAGGGTTTATGATTAGGGTTAGGGTTTAGGGTTAGGGTTGTGGGTTAGGGTGACGGTTTAGGGTTGAAGGTTAGGGTTTAGAGTTTAGGGTTAGGGTTTT
Organism: Cicer arietinum; assembly: GCF_000331145.2. Taxonomy (NCBI): domain Eukaryota; kingdom Viridiplantae; phylum Streptophyta; class Magnoliopsida; order Fabales; family Fabaceae; genus Cicer; species Cicer arietinum. Next base: position 1,017 of record NW_027338219.1, on the reverse strand, counting down.
TAGGGTTTAGGGTCTAGAGATAAGGGATATGGGTTGACCTAGCCTAGCGACATCCATCCCTTGTCTCCGACCGGGAGATAGAGACTACTTCATGCGCAACTTCAACATCTCCTGCCAAGCCAAGGGGTAGGCCTTTTTTTTCAAGACCCCCTTTCGGAAAACGCATTGGCTTTCAATCAAGTTCGAGGATCCATTAAATCAAGCAAAAAATGCACGTTACAGACGAAAGGTAGATGTTCATTGGCGAATAAAGAGAATGCAAGCTATGCAAAAACGGATTTCAATCATTTTCTTAGCCGGAATGTGCCCTCAATCTCTTTCTGACACAGGGCTGAGCGCTCTAGAAGCGAAATAATTACCCTCGCAGGGTTGATGAACCTGCCTTTTTGGTTGGCGTGGGGTGAAAGACCTAGCAGCGGAAAGGCCGCTATTCCTGTTGACTAGCTTCTCGCGAACTATGCTACACTCCGTTCGCTTGCTTGCTACTCACTGTAATTCACATTCACTGGCTTAAGAGCTAATGAATGCGGAGTGACAGTTGGTCCTGACTCTAACAAGTAAGTAAACCACCTTTGAATGCTCGTGCATTCATAGAAGATAAATCAGTAAATCAGGACAGGAACAGTCTCCGGCAGTCAGGTACAAGCAAGTAAGAGAAGAAGGTAAAGGCCTGACTCCGTTCCTGAAGAAGGAATGGCGGGGCGAAAGAGCTACCTGGAAGCTAGTTACGGTTGTGCAAAGAATATGAAGGAAACTGGTACCCTATTAGTTCAGTCAGTCAGTGACAAGTGAGAAGAAGGATATCCGGTTCCAAAGACTCATCACAAATATCGTAGGTGATATCCGAAACCGCTGATGTTAGGATTAAGGAAGTAGACTATAATCTCGGAACCAAGCTCAACGCGGCATGTTCTGGTATTGCCAATACTGTCTTGTCCAGTAACCCGCTAGAATGATGAAGCCAGTGTCCTCACTGATGAATCCCGTGGAACCTAGTATAGGATCTCGTCTGAGGAT
>NW_027338218.1:834-1134 GCF_000331145.2 Cicer arietinum | reverse complement strand
CAGAAGTTCAAAGAATTGGATTTGCATTGAGTAATCAAACATACAAGCCTCCACATGATTTTGCACCCTATTACTCCATTGCATCTCCTTATGCTTTTCCAATTAAGATACAAATATAATATACTCACAATTGCTCCTTATGCTCAAATTATTATTGGTGTCAATGTGCAAGTGTCTGTATCTAACATTTTTATATGTGTCAATGTGCAAGAAGAAGAAGAAGAAGAAGAAGAAGAAGAAGAAGAAGAAGAAGAAGAAGAAGAAGAAGAAGAAGAAGAAGAAGAAGAAGAAGAAGAAGAA
>NW_027338218.1:0-800 GCF_000331145.2 Cicer arietinum | reverse complement strand
TTCATACTTCTTGTGATCCTTAATATGATATCTAGATGAATATGGCAACAAAATCAAACATCTCTAATCTTTGCGTGCGTGCGTGCAAGTATAATTTTGTTTACCCACAAAAAAAATCAATACATTTTATTATTATTATTATTATTATTATTAAATAAAAACATAAAACTCATGAGTCATGCAACGATTTCAAAGAACCTAATAAGCAAAATAATCCCTCAATTTCAAAAAAATTGTAAGATTTCACTTATTATTACACGATTTCAACCAAAAAAATAAAAAATGACAAGTTTGCCACAAGGATAAAATCAAAGACAAATTAATTGAAACAATGATCAAATAGAATTATCATTGAAACAAATTAAATTTGAAAATATAACAATTAAAATAAAAAAAATTAAAAAAAAAGAAAACGAATTTCAAATTACCATTCCAACTTTGTGAAGACTTGTTTCCAGAGTAATAAAAATCAAGATGAAAACTGTGCAAACACAGGCAACAACTCACGTAGCTGTATGTTGTAAGTTCATTGAAGTGTCGCCACTTTCACTTGAAACGATAGCAACACATCCATTCAACTACAGCCATGAAATTACACAAAATGGTAACATTTTTGTGTACGAAGGTAAAGAAGAAGAATAAATGTTGTCTTTTTCATAGGTGTTGTTGAATGGAGGTCTGGTTATGACTTCACAATTAATTCAACTGTCCCTTTTCAAATTTAATTTGTTTAAAGGATAATTCTATTTGATCCTTATACTTGGTAGTTTAATTAATTTGTCTTTTCAAATTTAATTTGC
>NW_027338217.1:0-2091 GCF_000331145.2 Cicer arietinum | reverse complement strand
TTCATATTCATTTCGAAATAAAATGCAATCGTTAGGACACGCATGAATCCTTTTGTAACTCATGCCAATAGAACACAAAATCCGTGCCTCGTAGGTTCGATTGGGAAGTTCATTATCATCTGGCAACATATCTTTTATGAGTGTAAATAATTATGTAAAGCTTTTATCAGACCATCCATTACTCACTTTTAAGTTGTACAACTTTAATATCACCGACAGTCTTGTGAATTTAGTACAACCATTATATAATTCTTTCTCTGCATCACTCAACAAACTTTCAAACATTTTAGGACAATCTCGAAGATCTTCTTCAACTGCTTTTGCAATCTCATCAACTCGGTCCGGCTCATATGTATCTGTATCGAAGTCAGTTGAAGCATATGTCGAACTATTCTCAAAATTAATGTTTCCTTTTTATTTCTCACCATGTCTTACCCAACATGTGTAGCTTTGATCAATTCCATTACATACTAGATGTCCTTCTAATTCATCTTCTCTAACACGTTTTCCAAAACAACATTTTAAACAAGGACAAACGACTCTATTTGGATCTTTTGCATTCTTCACTGCAAACTCATCAAACTCTTTCACTCCATTTTCATACTCTTTTGACAACCGATTGGCAGACATCCATTTCCTATCCATATTATACGACCTATATAAATGCAGTTATAAAAATAACAAGCTTTCAAAACATATCAACAAATTTCAAAAAGAAACCAATATCAACATATCTAATAACAATTTCAAAACAGAAAAGATTTCAAAACAGAACAGGTCAACAAATTTCAAAAAAAAGAGATTTAATATATATATATAACAATTTTTAGTTTCCAATTATTAAAAAACTAAAGATTTTTTTGACAAAAACAAATTAAAAAATACCTGAGACAACGTAGATGGCTGCACAGTACGTAGAGGATATGAGGGTTCCCAGAGTAGAGGTGATGAGGGTTCGTAAATTTGTTTTAAAAGTAAATTATATTTATTTGAAAGCGCCTGTATTTTACAGCGCTTGTACAAAAAGCGATGTAATAGGTAGTTAAATTGATTGAAAGCGCATGTATTTTACAGCGCTTGTAAAAAAAGCGTTGTAATAGGTAGTTCAAATATTTGAAAGCGCATGTATTTTACAGCGCTTGTACAAAAAGCGTTGTAATATGTAGTTAAATTGATTGAAAGCGCATTTATTTTACAGCGCTTGTGAAAGAAGCGCTGTAAAATAATACGCGAACGCGCTTCATTTTACAGCGCTTTTGCGAAAAGCGCTGTAAAAGCCTTATAACATTATGCACAAACGCTATATGACCCTACAACAACGCTTTTTTCACAGCGCTTGTCAAAAAAGCGCTGTAAAAGGCTCCGTTATTTTTAAAATATACTTACAACAACGCTTGTATTTAGCAAGCGCTGTAAAAGGAGCGTTATTAAATGTCATTTTTGGCGTAGTGAAATTATAATTTAATTAAAAAATTCAATTAATGTTTTCATCAACTAAAATAAATCAAGTAAAACAAAAGTATCATTGCATGTCATGTATAACAAAATAAAGTCAACGTATCTAACACATCAATTTCATGATCATCGAAACTAATCAAATAAACAAAATACGCAATTGTCCATGTAGAAAATAATTATGACATAAACCGTTCTAATATAATTGTCACACCAAAACAATTAAATAAAAATAAAAGAATATAATTATTCAAGTAAAATAGAGAGTGGCAACTTTTAATTTAATTTCTTTACATATAGAATAAATTATTTATTAAATAATAAATTACGAAAATTACTAAAAGAGCATATATAATATATATGAAAATATTGGGGTGTTACAGATTTGAGTGAAACCAACGTCAAAACGATCATGAGAAAATTGGTTATATTATCCACTGATTGGTTTCCTGATTTATGGTAATTTTCCTTGACTGAATTTCGAAATTTATTTTTTAGAGTATTTTCTCATAATTTATTGTCGACATTTACCCATAAATTGTCGAGTTAGATCGATTGAAGGACAAAACATCAAAGTGTTGGATTTTGATCCTTTGATTCCTAATTTTGACATAATTAATAATTCAACAATGTTCA
>NW_027338216.1:0-1134 GCF_000331145.2 Cicer arietinum | reverse complement strand
TTCCTATGTTTATTCTAGTCCAATTAGGGTTTTTACCCAATCTTGTGCATCCAATAGGTGTGTCTGTTTCATTGATTGAACATTTAGGTCATTTTCGTCCTTCCTCGACTTTTTGTTTTCCAACTAGGGTTTATAACCAATCTTGTGCATCCAATAGGTGTGTCTTTGTCATTGGATGAACATTTAGGCCATTTTCGTCCTACCTAGACTTATTCTTGTCCAACTAGGGTTTTTAACCAATCTTGTGCATCCAATAAGTTCATTTGTGTCATTGGATGAACATTTAGGTCATTTTCGTCCTACCTAGACTTATTCTTGTCCAACTAGGGTTTTTAACCAATCTTGTGCATCCAATAAGTTCATTTGTGTCATTGGATGAACATTTAGGTCATTTTCGTCCTACCTAGACTTATTCTTGTCCAACTAGGGTTTTTAACCAATCTTGTGCATCCAATAAGTTCATTTGTGTCATTGGATGAACATTTAGGTCATTTTCGTCCTACCTAGACTTATTCTTGTCCAACTAGGGTTTTTAACCAATCTTGTGCATCCAATAGGTGTGTTTGTGTCATTGGAAGAACATTTAGGTCTTTTTCGTCCTCCCTATGTTTATTCTAGTCCAATTAGGGTTTTTAACAGTTCTTGTGCATCCAATAGGTGTGTTTGTGTCATTGGATGAACATTTAGGTCATTTTCGTCCTTCCTAGACTTATTCTTGTCCAACTAGGGTTTTTAACCAATCTTGTGCATCCAATAGGTGTGTTTGTGTCATTTGATGAACATTTAGGCCATTTTCGTCCTACCTAGACTTATTCTTGTCCAACTAGGGTTTTTAACCAATCTTGTGCATCCAAGAAGTTCAATTGTGTCATTGGATGAACATTTAGGTCATTTTCGTCCTTCCTAGACTTATTCTTGTCCAACTAGGGTTTTTAACCAATCTTGTGCATCCAATAGGTGTGTTTGTGTCATTAGATGAACATTTAGGTCATTTTCGTCCTCCCTAGGTTTGTTCTAGTCCAATTAAGGTTTTGAACCCATCTTGTGCATCCAATAGGTGTGTTTGTGTTCTTGGATGAACATTTAGGTCATTTTCTTCCTACCTAGACTTATTCTTGTCCAACTAGGGTTTTT
>NW_027338215.1:0-2305 GCF_000331145.2 Cicer arietinum | reverse complement strand
AATTATCTTCGTTATTGACTACAACTACAAAACGAAGATAATAATAATATTTAATAAAATAGATTTGTCTTATAAATAAGTAATTATTTGAAAACACTATTTTATTATATGATATTATTATCTTTGTTTTATTGTTTTACTACATGACGAAGATAATAATAACATATAATAAAATTAAGTTTATCAAATAAATATGTACTTCTTACTTTATTTGACAACTCTATTTTATTATATGTTATTATTATTTTCGTTATATAGTTGTACTTCATATCGAACACAATACTAACATATAATAAAATAGAGTTGTCAAATAAAGTAATAATTACATATTTATATGACAACTCTATTTTATTATATGTTATTATTATTTTCGTTATATAGTTGTACTTCATATCGAACACAATACTAACATATAATAAAATAGAGTTGTCAAATAAAGTAATAATTACATATTTATATGACAACTCTATTTTATTATATGTTAGTATTGTGTTCGATATGAAGTACAACTATATAACGAAAATAATAATAACATATAATAAAATAGAGTTGTCAAATAAAGTAATAATTACATATTTATATGACAACTCTATTTTATTATATGTTATTATTATTTTCGTTATATAGTTGTACTTCATATCGAACACAATCAAATAAATTAATAATTAAATATTTATTTGACAACTCTGTTTTGTTATACGTTATTATTATCTTCGTTTTGTAGTAGTACTAAATAACGAAAATAATTATAACATATAACAAAATTGAGTTGTAAAATGAACATGTAATTATTACTTTATTTGACAACTCTAATTTATTATATATGTTATTATTATCTTCGTTATTTAGTAAAACTATATAACGAATATATTAATAACATTTAATAAAATAGAGTTATCAAATAATTTAATAATTATAAAGCATTCTTCTCGTAAATTTATAGTTGTGTTTCGGGTCATATTTTGAACATTAGCCATCATTTGGTCTAAAAATACGAATTTTATTCCATTTTTGTCGGGTGGTACGAAAATCGCCTGAAAAGACTAGATGAAATTGAAGACCAGGATACCCTTATAGCATTCTTCTCCAAAATTTATAATTGTGTTTCGGGTTCCATATCAGTATTCAAACACTAGCCATCGTCTTGTAAGAAAATACGGATTTCGGCCCATTTTTTTCAGGTGATACCCGAAAAGTCTAGAAAAAATCGAGGACCAGGAGACCCTTATAGAATTCTTATCCTAAATTTATAACTGAGTTTCGGGTTCTACCTCAAATTTCAAACACTAGCAATTGTCTTGTTCAAAAATACGGTTTTCGGTCCATTTTTGTAGGGTGGTAAAAAAAAGGCCCGAAAAGCCCAGATAAAATCGAGGACCGAGAGACCCTTATAGCATTCTTCTCCTAAATTTATAACTGAGTTTTTGGGTTATGCCTCAGATTTCAAACCCTAGCAATTGTCTTTTTAAAAAATACCGATTTCGATCCTTTTGTCGGGTGGTGCAAAAATCACCCGAAAAGCCCAGATGAAATCGAGGACCGGGAGACCCTTATAGCATTCTTCTCCTAAAATTATAACCGAGTTTTGTGTTCCGCGTCACATTTCAAACACTAGCAATCATCTTGTTCGAAAATATGGATTTCGGTCCCTATTTTGTCGGGTGGTACGCAAATCACCTAAAAAGTCAAGATGAAACCGAGGACCAAGACACCCTGATGGCATTCTTCTCCAAAATTTATTAATGGGTTTTAGGTTCCGCGCCAGATTTCAAACATTTTCCATCATCTGGTCCAAAAATATAGATTTCGATCTTTTTTGTTGAGGTGTAAGAAAATCGCCAAAAAAGTCCAGATGAAATGGAGGATCGAGAGAACCTTATAGCATTCTTCTCCTAAATTTATAATTGTGTTCTAAGTTCCGTGTTGGATTTCAAACACTAGCATTGTTTTGTTCAAATATACGAATTTCAGTCCATTTTAGTCGGGTGGTAAGAAAATCCCCCCAAAAATACCAGATGAAATCGAGGACTGGGAGACCCTTATAGCATTCTTCTCCTAAATATATAATAGTGTTTAGGATTGCGAGTCAAATTCCAAACACTAGCCATCGTCTAGTCCAAAAATATAGATTTTGGTCCATTTTTGTCGAGGGGTACGAAAATCGCCCGAAAATTCTACATGAAATCGACGACCGAAAGACAGTGATAGCATTCTTCTAAATTTATAACTGTATTTCGGGTTTCATGTCAAATTTCAAACATCAGCCATCGTTAGCTCCGAAAATACGAATTTCAATCCATTTTAG
>NW_027338214.1:1222-1444 GCF_000331145.2 Cicer arietinum | reverse complement strand
GTATGTTTGTGTCATTGGATGAACATTTAGGTCATTTTCGTCCTACCTAGACGTATTCTTGTCGAACTAGGGTTTTTAACCAATCTTGTGCATCTAATAAGTTCGTTTGTGTCATTGGTTGAACATTTAGGTAATTTTCGTCCTCCCTAGATTTATTCTAGTCCAATTAGGGTTTTTAACCAATCTTGTGCATACAATAGGTGTGTTTGTGTCATTGGATGA
>NW_027338214.1:0-931 GCF_000331145.2 Cicer arietinum | reverse complement strand
ATTTGTGTCATTGGTTGAACATTTAGGTCATTTTCGTCCTCCCAAGATTTATTCTAGTCTAATTAGGGTTTTTAACCAATCTTGTGCATACAATAGGTGTGTTTGTGTCATTGGATGAACATTTAGGTCATTTTCGTCCTCCCTTGGCTTATTCTTGTCCAATTAGGGTTTTTAACCAATCTGGTGCATCCGATAAGTTCATTTGTATCATTGGATGAACATATAGGTCATTTTCGTCCTCCCTAGACTAATTCTTATCCAACTAGGGTTTTAAACCAATCTTGTGCATACAATAGGTGTGTTTGTGTCATTGGATGAACATTTAGGCCATTTTTGTCCTTCCTCGACTTATTGTTGTCCAACTAGGGTTTTTAACCAATCTTGTGCATCCAATAGGTTCATTTGTGTCATTGGATGAACATTTAGGCCATTTTTGTCCTTCCTCGACTTATTGTTGTCCAACTAGGGTTTTTAACCAATCTTGTGCATCCAATAAGTTCATTTGTGTCATTGGATGAACATTTAGGCCATTTTTGTCCTTCCTCGACTTATTGTTGTCCAACTAGGGTTTTTAACCAATCTTGTGCATCCAATAAGTTCATTTGTGTCATTGGATGAACATTTAGGCCATTTTTGTCCTTCCTCGACTTATTGTTGTCCAACTAGGGTTTTTAACCAATCTTGTGCATCCAATAAGTTCATTTGTGTCATTGGATGAACATTTAGGCCATTTTTGTCCTTCCTCGACTTATTGTTGTCCAACTAGGGTTTTTAACCAATCTTGTGCATCCAATAAGCTCATTTGTGTCATTGGATGAATATTTAGGTCATTTTCGGCCTCCCTAGGTTTATTCTAGTCCAATTAGGCTTTTTATCCAATCTTGTGCATCCAATAGGTATGTTTGTGTCATTGGATGAACATTTAGGTCAT
>NW_027338213.1:0-1258 GCF_000331145.2 Cicer arietinum | reverse complement strand
TGCATCATTGGATGAACATTTAGGTCATTTTCGTCCTCCCTAGGTTTATTCTAGTTCAATGAGTGTTTTTAACCAATATTGTGCATCCAATAAGTTCATTTGTGTCACTAGATGAACATTAGGTCATTTTGGTCCTCACTAGGCTTATTCTTGTCCAATTAGGGTTTTTAACCAATCTTGTCCATCCAATAGGAGTGTTTGCATCATTGGATGAACATTAGGTCATTTTGGTCCTCACTAGGCTTATTCTTGTCCAATTAGGGTTTTTAACCAATCTTGTCCATCCAATAGGAGTGTTTGCATCATTGGATGAACATTAGGTCATTTTGGTCCTCACTAGGCTTATTCTTGTCCAATTAGGGTTTTTAACCAATCTTGTCCATCCAATAGGAGTGTTTGCATCATTGGATGAACATTAGGTCATTTTGGTCCTCACTAGGCTTATTCTTGTCCAATTAGAGTTTTTAACCAATCATGTGCATCCAATAAGTCCATTTGTGTCATTGGAACAACATTTTTGTAATTTTCGTCCTTCCTAGGCTTATTCTTGTCCAATTAGTGTTTTTAACCAATCTTGTCCATCCAATAGGAGTGTTTGCATCATTGGATGAACATTTAGGTCATTTTGGTCCTCACTAGGCTTATTCTTGTCCAATTAGAGTTTTTAACCAATCATGTGCATCCAATAAGCTCATTTGTGTCACTGGATGAACATTTAGGTCATTTTGGTCCTCACTAGGCTTATTCTTGTCCAATTAGAGTTTTTAACCAATCATGTGCATCCAATAAGCTCATTTGTGTCACTGGATGAACATTTAGGTCATTTTGGTCCTCACTAGGCTTATTCTTGTCCAATTAGAGTTTTTAACCAATCATGTGCATCCAATAAGCTCATTTGTGTCACTGGATGAACATTTAGGTCATTTTGGTCCTCACTAGGCTTATTCTTGTCCAATTAGAGTTTTTAACCAATCATGTGCATCCAATAAGCTCATTTGTGTCACTGGATGAACATTTAGGTCATTTTGGTCCTCACTAGGCTTATTCTTGTCCAATTAGAGTTTTTAACCAATCTTGTGCATCCAATAAGTTCATTTGTGTCATTGAATCAACATTTTGGTCATTTTCGTTTTCCATAGGATTATTCTTGTCCATTTAGTGTTTTTAACAAATCTTGTCCATCCAATAGGAGTGCTTGCATCATTGGATGAACATTTAGGTCATTTTCGTCCTCCATAGGTTTATTCTAGTTCAATGA
>NW_027338212.1:0-3029 GCF_000331145.2 Cicer arietinum | reverse complement strand
TTAAAAATATTTTATATATTATTGAGCTACATCAAAATTAAAGTTGTATGCATTTTATTAATCATTGTTAATCTTCATAAATATTAATTATATAGCAAATAATTTAAAATTTGTATAATATTTTGCATGCATGATCTAAATAATATAATTTTTAAATAAAATAAACAAAATTTAAAAGAAATATAAGTGATCAAAAGAAATTGCAGGAGATTTAGATGGAGGGAATCAAATTATCCAAATTCAAAATAATAAAGTTTAATTGTAGTATTGGTATCCTTATTATTATTATTATCAATTCACGAAATTGGTCTCCATATTTTAAAAGTTGACAATTTTGTCCCATCTCTCATATATTTGAACTAAAAAATCACGATTTGACATATTTTGATGATGTGACATACATTTCTATCATAGAGAACTATCTAGATGCATCAATTATTCATATGTTGAAATCTTAATTAATTGAAATCTTAATTAATTTTATTCATTTCTATCATTAATTAAATTAAAAATATAAAAATATTCTAAAGTTGAAATCTAAATTTTTTACGTTTGATTCATATTTTATTGGTGTTAATCACGAGATAAAAGGTGTCGATTTTTAATATAAAAATATGAATTTGATAATTCAATAAAATTAAGGGACTAAAACTACAATTAAGCTAAATATTAATTAAAAACAAAAAATTTAAAAGTAAAATAAGGTTAACTTGCAGCGACAGTGAACGATGTTGGTGTTACTCATGAGACAAAAAGTGTCAATCTTTAATATAAAAATATCATAATTCAATAAACGATGTTGGTGTTACTCATGAGACAAAAAGTGTTTCAATCTTTAATATAAAAATATCATAATTCAATAAACGATGTTGTCTCTATCAGTTTCAAAGTTATTAACCCTAACAAGGTATGCTTTCTCTTTTTCTTCTATTCCCAATTTTCTTCCAATTGCTTCTTCAAACACTTTCCTTCTTTCATTCTCTTCTCATTCTCGTTTCAATTCCAACCATATTAATAATGTTGATGATGCTGTTTCCTCATTCCATCGCATGCTCTGTATCAATCCTACCCCATCCATTGTTCAATTCACTAAGATTTTAGGTTCCCTTGTTAAGATGAACCATTATCGCACTGCTATTTCTCTTTCTCACCATTTGGAATTCAATGGAATTAAGCCTGATATTGTTACTTTTAGTATCTTGATTAATTGTTACTGCCACTTAGGTCAAATGAATTTTTCATTTTCTATACTGGGAAAGATTCTCAAGATGGGATTCCAGGAAGATACAATAACCTTGAATACCCTTATGAAAGGTTTATGTCTTAACAATAAGGTTCGGGAAGCTCTGCACTTTCATGATCATGTGGTGGCAAAGGGATTTCAGTTGAATCAAGTTAGTTATGGGACCTTGATAAATGGGTTGTGTAAAATGGGGGAAACACAACCCGCGCTGCAATTGTTGAGACGAATTGATGGGAAATTGGCCAATGCTGATGTGGTAATGTATAGCACTATCATTGATAGTTTGTGTAAAGATAAATCTATAAACTATGCTTACGAGTTGTATGTTGAGATGATTGCAAAGAGAATTTCTCCTAATGTTATCACTTTCAATAATCTAATATACGGATTTTGTATTGTTGGTCAATTGAAAGAAGCATTTGGTTTGTTCCGTGAAATGGTATTGAAAAACGTCAACCCGGATGTTTATACTTTTAATATATTGGTTGACGCCTTATCCAAAGAAGGTAAGGTGAAAGAAGCTATGAATGTGTTGGCTATGATGATAAAAGATGGTGTAAAACCAGATGTTGTAACTTACGGTGCTTTGATGGATGGGTATTGCTTAGTTAACCAAGTGAACAAGGCCATAAATATATTCAACACTATGGTGCACAAGGGAGTGGTGCCGAGTGTTTGGTGCTACAATATCATTATTAATGGATTGTGCAAGAATAAAATGGTGGATGAAGCCACAAACTTCTTTAAAGAAATGCATAACAAGATGATTGTTCCTGATGTGGTAACTTATAGTACCCTTATTGATGGTTTGTTTAAATCGAGGAAAATCTCTTATGCGTGGGAACTTGTTGATGAGATGCATCTTATAGGTCTGCAGGTTGATGTAATCACTTATAATTCTCTATTACATGCTTTGTGCAAAAAGAATCATCTTGACCAGGCAATTGCATTGGTTATGAAAATGAAAGACCAAGATATTCAGCCAAATATGTTCACATACAATATATTGATTGATGGACTATGCAAAGGTGGAAGGCTTAAGAACGCACAAGTGATTTTTCAGGAGCTTTTGTCTAAAGGCTATCATCTAACTGTTTGGACTTATAATGCTATGATAAATGGGCTTTGTCAGGAGGGCTTGTTTGATGAAGCACTTGCCTTGTTATCAAGAATGGAAGACAGTGGTTGCATTCCTGATGTTGTAAGTTATGAAACAATTGTCAATTATCTTTTTCAAAAAGGTGAGAGAGATAAGGCAAAGAACCTTCTACGTGAAATGATTGTTAAAGGTCTACTATAAGAGTAAAACTTGGTAACATACTTTCTAGTTATACATTGTTTTTTTCAAAATGTAATCACTCTTGTTAATTTTAGAGGAGACGGACAATGGTGCATCTTCCTCTATGAAAATAGAGGGGAGAGTCACTTCTCAAGTTAAGTGAATTGTGGACTTTATCCTGGCAGTAATAAGTACCTCATGAAATTCAATTCTTTGTATTATTTAGTAATTTAAAATGTAATCTGACGGGCATACGTACTTATTTAGTAATTTAAAATGAATATAGATGTAATACCTATTATTTTATTATATAAATGTGAACTTTATGTTATCCCATTAAGTCCCCTTATTATTAAATTGAGCATTTAAGCCCCATACATGGGACTCATGTCTTGGTAATAATTCCTTGATGAGTCTTAATTTATGGGAATGCTCATAATACTGTTTGTTTCTATATGTTACTTATAATTTTAATTCTGTTTTTCAGCGCTTGTGTTACTTGCTATT
>NW_027338211.1:0-1216 GCF_000331145.2 Cicer arietinum | reverse complement strand
GATGATTAGAGCCAAAACGTCTATAAAAGCACTCCATTCTTTTTTAATGGCTAAATCATGGCATTTTTGCTCTAGATATTTTCTTGAAAAACCATGAATGGCTCCTTTTTCTTCTTTTATACTTGCCAACTCTCTTATATCGATTTTCAATACTTCCGAAATTGCCTCCAAACTTGGGGGTTGCCCAGTATATCGATAAGGATTTCCTTTTTCTAGGGAATAACTCAATATTCGCTCAAATTCCTCTAATGTCGGGGCCAACTGAAAGTCTTGAAAGGTGAAACATCTTAAGAGAGGGTCGTAATACTGAGCCAAAGCCGTGAGGGCCCCCGTTTGCACATTTACTGCCAAGAGATTTAGGATCTTCCCATATTTGAGAAAGAAACTATCACGTTGTATAGTTTTCATTTGATTGCTGATGTCTCTTAAACTTTTCAAATCAGGTTGTTTGAACTTTAAAAGTAAAGTTTTTCTTTTTTCTGATCCCATTGTCTGCTTTAATTTAACACGTGACTAAGATTCTTATGATTCCCCAACAATCCTGAAAATTGATGCAAAATGCCAATTTATTTTCAAAAGAAACAATGTCATGAAATATGAATGCAATTATGTAGTTTTTTGCTTATATGGATATTCTTATAATGAAAAGGGTCTATTGGCTTATGTAGTGAAACTCTCACAATGGTGGCTCTATAGTTCTAAACACGGTCCCTAGAGCCAATAATCTCATTTTGGAATATTGTCAACAACAATAGGTAAACTATTTGGAGTGACAATACCCTCAATAAGATCAAACTCTAGGTGAGATTTTCATGCTAACCAAACAGGATGTACATCCAGAAGGCTACCACTACACAACCTCGAAACTAAACTTAAGTTTTGTTCAAACCCGGGTGTAAGGTTCCACTCATAAGTGTGTGTCTTAATAAAAGTGTAGGGTGTAGAATAAGTATGATTCAATAACTCTATAACAATAATAAACATATAATAAATAAATAAATAGATAAATAAATAAATCAATAAATAAATACATGAATAAATAAATAAATAAATAAATAAAAATGATCTACAAGCTTAAAAAAATATTATAATATCAACTAATTTATTATAAAAATAAATAAGAGAAAATGAAAAACAAACAAAAATAATAAATAAAAAAAGTTTAGAATTATGCACAATTAATTTATTAGGCCTGACTCTCTAAAATGTCCCCAGT
>NW_027338210.1:850-1249 GCF_000331145.2 Cicer arietinum | reverse complement strand
TTCTTGGCAGGGGGTGAGGAAACAGATTTCTTCTTCCTCTTTTGTGAAATTACTTTCATGGCACCAGCCATGAGTTTTTCCGTTGGGGGTTCCTTTCGCTTTTTAGGCTTCTCTTCAATAGGAGCGGGTGCCTTGCCTTTGTCTTTGGCAAGTATTTTATGTGTAGGTATTGGTACTCTTTTTGTTAGAGTGGGTGGTGGTGAAGGGGTTTCACTGTTTGAAGATGATGAAGGTGAAGGAGTGCGTGCCTGGGTTTGTTTTACTCTTGTCATACTTGTAGATTGAAGTAGATAGTTTGAAGATTGAGTGTAGATAGCAGTAAAATAACAATAGCAGAGACAGAAGGATGAAGCAGATTGAGAAAATTAGTGAAAACTGAAGAAATGCAGTGCAGAAATC
>NW_027338210.1:0-230 GCF_000331145.2 Cicer arietinum | reverse complement strand
CCAAGTCAACACCAAAGTCCAATAAGTGTTGTTTCATCCAAAGTATCTGAGCACAACAGCTCCCAGCTGCAATATATTCAGCTTCAGTAGTTGATAAAGCGATGCTTGTCTGTTTCTTACTAAACCATGAAACAAGAGAGTTTCCAAGTAAATGACAAGTTCCTGAAGTACTTTTCCTGTCAAGTTTACATCTGGCAAAGTTTGAATCTGAGTAACCAACCAAGGTACAA
>NW_027338209.1:0-1046 GCF_000331145.2 Cicer arietinum | reverse complement strand
TGTTCATCCAATGACACAAATGAACTTATTGGATGCACAAGATTGGTTAAAAAACCCTGATTGAACTAGAATAAGCAAAGGGAGGACGAAAATGAGCTAAATGCTGATCCAATGACACAAACGCACCTATTGTATGTACAAGATTGGTTAAAAACCCTAATTGGACAAGAACAAGCCTAAGGACGACGAAAATGACCTAAATGTTCATCCAATGACACAAATGAACCTATTGGATGCACAACATTGGTTAAAAACACTAATTGGACAAGAATAAGCCATGGGAGGACGAAAATGACCTAAATGTTCATCCAATGACACAAAAACACCTATTGGATGCACAAGATTGGTTTAAAACCTTGATTGGTCTAGAATAAACCTAGGGAGGACGAAAATGACCTAGATGTTCATCCAATGACACAAATGAACTTATTGGATGCACAAGATTGTTTAAAAACCCTAGTTGGACAAGACTTACTCTATGTAGGACGAAAATGACCTAAATGCTCATGCAATGACACAAACACACCTATTGAATGCACAAGATTGGTTAAACACCCTAATTGGACTAGAATAAACCTAGGGATGGCGAAAATAATCTAAATGTTCATCCAATGACACATACACACCTACTGGATGCAAAAGATTGGTTAAAAACCCTAGTTGGACAAGAATAAGTGTAGTAAGGACGAAAATGACCTAAATGTTCAACCAATGACACAAACACACCTATTGGATGCATAAAATTGTTCAAAAACCCTAGTTTGACAAGAATAAGTGTTGGGAGGACGAAAATGACCTAAATGTTCATCCAATGACACAAACACACCTATTGGATGCACAAGATTGGTTAAAAACCCTAATTGGACTAGAATAAACATAGGGAGGACGAAAATGACCTAAATGTTCATCCAATGACACAAACACACCTTTGGATGTACAAGATTGGTTAAAAACCCAAGTTTCACAAAAATAAACCTAGGGACGACGAAAATGAGCTAAATGTTCATCCAATGACACAAACACACCTCATTGATGCACAAGATTGG
>NW_027338208.1:425-1406 GCF_000331145.2 Cicer arietinum | reverse complement strand
GATGAACATTTAAGTCATTTTCGTCCTCCCTTGGCTTATTCTTGTCCAATTAAAGTTTTTAACTAATCTTATGCATCCAATAAGTTCATTTGTGTCATTGGATGAACATTTAGGGTATTTTCATCCTCCTTAGGTTTATTCTTGTCCAATTAGGGTTTTTAACCAATCTTGTGCATTTAATAGGTGTGTTTGTGTCATTGGACGAACATTTAGGTCATTTTCGTCCTCCCTGGGCTTATTCTTGTCCAATTAGGGTTTTTAACCAAACTTGTGCATCCAATAGGTGTGTTTGTGTCATTGGATGAACATTTAGGGCATTTTCGTCTTCCCTTGGCTTATTCTTGTCCAATTAGGGTTTTTAACCAAACTTGTGCATCCAATAGGTGTGTTTGTGTCATTGGATGAACATTTAGGGCATTTTCGTCTTCCCTTGGCTTATTCTTGTCCAATTAGGGTTTTTAACCAAACTTGTGCATCCAATAGGTGTGTTTGTGTCATTGGATGAACATTTAGGGCATTTTCGTCTTCCCTTGGCTTATTCTTGTCCAATTAGGGTTTTTAACCAAACTTGTGCATCCAATAGGTGTGTTTGTGTCATTGGATGAACATTTAGGGCATTTTCGTCTTCCCTTGGCTTATTCTTGTCCAATTAGGGTTTTTAACCAATCTTGTGCATCCAATACGTGTGTTTGTGTCAATGGATGAACATTTAGGGCATTTTCGTCTTCCTTTGGCTTATTCTTGTCCAATTAGGGTTTTGAACCAATCTTGTGAATCCAATAGGTGTGTTTGTATCATGGGATGAACATTTAGGTCATTTTCGTCCTTCCTTGGCTCATTCTTGTCCAATTAGGATTTTTAACCAATCTTGTGCATCTAATAAGTTCATTTGTGTCATTGGATGAACATTTAGGTCATTTTCATCCACCCTTGGTTTATTCTAGTCCAACTAGGGTTATTAACCAATCTTGTGCATCCAAT
>NW_027338208.1:0-367 GCF_000331145.2 Cicer arietinum | reverse complement strand
TAAGATTTTTAACCAATCTTGTGCATCCAATAAGTTCATTTTTCTCATTGGATGAACATTTAGGTAATTTTCGTCCTCCCTAGGTTTATCGTAGTCCAATTAGTGGTTTTAACAAATCTTGTGCATCCAATTGGTGTGTTTGTGTCATTGGATGAACATATAGGTCATTTTCGTCCTTCCTTAGCTTATTCTTGTCCAATTAGGGTTTTTAACCAAACTTGTGCATCCAATAGGTGTGTTTAGGTCATTGGATGAACATTTAGGGCATTTTCTTCTTCCCTCGACTTATTCTTGTCCAATTAGAGTTTTTTACCAATCTTGTGCATCCAATAAGTTCAGTTGTGTCATTGGATGAACATTTAGGTCA
>NW_027338207.1:0-1349 GCF_000331145.2 Cicer arietinum | reverse complement strand
AGTTTTGAAAAGTAATAATGCTTTATTAATGAAATTGTGTTTTAAAATAAATTAAATAAAATACAACTAGTAAAACCTAAAATGAGACTTATGGGTTTGATTCATGTATGAACCCTAATTGCTAATAAAATAAAACAAACAAAAAATAGAAGGAAGTTGGAAGGGAAGCCGTAAAACTAAAGATGAAACATAACAATAACTCTATCGTTTGACACCGGTGATCGATAATTGTTCCAGAAAACTTTATCCATTTTTGCCCAAATTTGAAATTCGTTATTTTGTATCGTTCTCCTTCACCGTAAGCCCGATTTGAGTGAAACCAATGCAAAAACGACCCGGTGAAAAGTGGCTATATTATCCACTGATTGGACTTTTTATTTATCATCGATTGAAGGACAAAGAGTCAATGAAAAAAGGCTGTTTGCTTGTGGAATCGTATTCGTGTGTGAAAGCGTCAAAATAAGGTAAGGGGTGAGAAAACGTTTGAATTCATGATTATAATATAATTTGAGATGAACGGGAAAACCATATTTCCCAACAATTCATTTGGGGCTCGCTACATACAGCAGTAGCCCTTTGAGTGATAAATTAATTAATGTTAAAATATGGCAATTGTGAGATTAAAATATGGAATAGAAATACTTACAAGGTGTTGATTGATTTAACTTCGTTAAATGTGTGGTATTGCATATTATTGTGATGTTTGATTTATTTTTATTAAATTTGTGATATTTGATATTATTGTGATATTAGAGGTTGAATGGATTTTATGTATATCTTTGATTAGACGTGTTTATGTGATGTGATGATAAAAAGTGAATTTATTTTGATATGTTTATGTGATTATGATGATGTATAATTAATAATATCGATGTTATAAATTTGTGACAAGCCTATGTGATGATGTATGCTTGATGATAGTGATGCTATAAATTTACGATGAGTTTATGTGATGAGATATGATTAACGATAGTGATGTTGTGAATTTGTGATGAGAATATTGAAGTAACCCCATAGTTGGTGAAATAATTGTGATTTCAATTTGTGTTTGAGATGACGGTCTTAATGGAGTATCATAGGCCAATGAGGGGAGAAAATAAATATTGAGAATTTGTGAAAGTGAAGATTATTTAGTCATCATATAGGCAGGGCCTGACAAGCCTAGTGATTCAAGGGAAGTACAACTGAATGAGCCTGATCGTGGCGGTCTGCTGTCGAGCCTTAAGGCAAGATTGTTAGATGTAACACCCCGATATTTAACCGCGCGAGTGTATTTATTTATTTATTTTTTTAAACAAAGAAATAAAACAAAGAAACAAACAAATAAATACTCTTGGATAAAATATTTA
>NW_027338206.1:377-2061 GCF_000331145.2 Cicer arietinum | reverse complement strand
AATGATCAGATCAGAGCATGTAGAGCATGTATCAGAGCATATCAGATCAGATCATATTAATACGACATATATTAACAAGTGTCAGAGTATATATATTTACAATGTCAGAAAAAAAATCAGAACATTATAAGCATCAAGTTATAATTGTTCTCCCCCTTTGTCAGTTAAGGCAAAAAGGCAGACAATAATTCCTCCCCCTATGTTACAGAACATAAGCATTGGGGTTGAAACCATTTAACTTGTGTATTAGAGTAAAAACTGTCAACACAATCATAGCAATTTATGAACATATCACATGAATTCATAGAGAAGGAATAAACTGTCATATTCATTAATTAAAATCACAAGAATACAGCAAGACATGGCAAAACAGCATGGATCCTAAAAACCTAATCTCCTAATCTAGGCTGGGCCTCACTATCATCTAAGGAAGGGGCTGAGACCGCTGTATTACCCTCAGCAGGTGTCTCCTCTTCGTGAGTCTCAGGGTTAACTAAGGGATCTGGGTTAGGTTCCTCAGCTGCTTGGCGACCAATGTCTGCAACGTCTTCAAATGATAGTTTGATGCCGAGGTGTGCCTGAATTTCATCCACATTTTGAACAACAGAGTTCAAGGAGGCTTGCATAGTCGTTAGGCGTGCTTCTACTCTGGACTGAAATTCCAACACTTTGGCATTATGTACCATCTGAGCTTCAATGAATTCCAAAAACTTATCAACAAAAGCAGGAGTAGCAGGGACAGTTTCAGTTTGAGGCGGAGGTGGAGGTGGAGGCTGTGCTGGCTCAGCTGCAGGCTGTGATCTCATCCAAATTCCTTGCACCCTTTTCAATTGCATCTGATTCACAATTGATTCTCCAAAGATCAGGGTGGTCTTGACAGATTCTTCATTTACCAAAGAAACCTTCAATCGTTTGAGAATCTTGGTGATCAGTTGCGGATAAGGTAGCATGAGCTTAGTCTGCGAAGCTTCCAACATATGCCTGAGCACTATCCAAGTCCAGCTCATCCTTAATTCCTTTGATAATCCCCATAGCAGTAGTATGTCCAACTTCTGGACTACTGCGTGATTTCCTGATCTTGGCACTAACATACGAGTCAAAGCATACATCAACATTCTATGTTGGACCTTCATTTGACCAATGGGCAGTGAAACCGATTCAACAAACCCATCGACCATCAGGTCTTTAACTGCTGTGTGTCTATCCATAGACTCTTCCCAACCTTGGTCAGCAGTGTCAGCTTCTGAACTTCCATCAATGGACTTGCCGTAAAAAGGCAATCCTGATAAGGTAGAGAAATCATCGAAAGACATAGCAATCTTCTTCCCTTTGACTTGAGCAGAGAAACCTTCTTCAGTTAACTTGAAAGATGAGTAGAATTCCCTGATCAGCCTAGGGTAACAGTCAAGTGTAGACGAAAGAAAGTTCTCAAGTCCATGGAATCTGAGGTGATCCTGAAAAGTGAACTCGACATTATCAAAATAAGGAAAATCCATTGTCCTTGCTTCATGGATTTTTCTTTTTACGAAATCAGCTGATATGGAGGATTGAGGTTCCTTTTCTTTTGGTGCAGGGACCTTCTTTGCAGGGGGTGAAGAAATGGGTTTCTTCTTTGCAGGGGGTGAAGAAATGGGTTTCTTCTTTGCAGGGGGTGAAGGAATGGGTTGCTTCTTTCGCTTTTGAG
>NW_027338206.1:0-289 GCF_000331145.2 Cicer arietinum | reverse complement strand
TCTTTGTTAGAGTTTGAGGAGGTGA
The DNA here is from genome assembly GCF_000331145.2 of Cicer arietinum. Classification (NCBI taxonomy): domain Eukaryota; kingdom Viridiplantae; phylum Streptophyta; class Magnoliopsida; order Fabales; family Fabaceae; genus Cicer; species Cicer arietinum. The sequence continues at coordinate 264 of NW_027338206.1, read as the reverse complement.
AGGAGTTTCACTTGTGGAAGATGAAGAAGGTGAAGGTGTATGTGCCTGGGTTTGTTTCACACGAGCCATGATCGCAACAAACTAGATTGAATGTAGGTAGATGGTAGATAGAATGAACAAACTGGTGAAGATGCAGAGCAGTGAAGCAGATAGAGTGAAAAACTGAAAAATCTGGAAAATCTTGGAAAAAATATGAGAAACCTGAGATGAAGAAATCGATTTTGTCCTTTACCTTTTTATACTTTAACCCTTGTCAATCGATTT
>NW_027338205.1:0-1166 GCF_000331145.2 Cicer arietinum | reverse complement strand
TGGATGCACAAGATTGGTTAAAAATCCTAACTGCACAAGAATAAGCCTAGGGAGGACGAAAATCACCTAAATGTTAATCCAATTACACAAAAGAACTTATTGGATGCACAAGAATTGTCAAAAACACTAATTAGACAAGAACAAGCTTAGGGAGGACGGAAATGACCTAAATGTTCATCCAATGACACAAACACACCTATTGGATGCACAAGATTGGTTTAAAACCCTAATTGGACAAGAATAAGCCTAGGTAGGACGAAAATGACCTAAATGTTTATCCAATTACACAAATGTATTTATTGGATGCACAAGATTGGTTAAAAACCGTAATTGCACAAGAATAAGCCTAGGGTGGACGAATATGACCTAAATATTCATTCAATTACACAAAAGAACTTATTGGATGCACAAGAATTGTCAAAAACACTAATTAGACAAGAACAAGCTTAGGGAGGACGGAAATGACCTAAATGTTCATCCAATGACACAAACACACCTATTGGATGCACAAGATTGGTTTAAAACCCTAATTGGACAAGAATAAGCCTAGGTAGGACGAAAATGACCTAAATGTTTATCCAATTACACAAATGTATTTATTGGATGCACAAGATTGGTTAAAAACCGTAATTGCACAAGAATAAGCCTAGGGTGGACGAATATGACCTAAATATTCATTCAATTACACAAAAGAACTTATTGGATGCACAAGAATTGTCAAAAACACTAATTAGACAAGAACAAGCTTAGGGAGGACGGAAATGACCTAAATGTTCATCCAATGACACAAACACACCTATTGGATGCACAAGATTGGTTTAAAACCCTAATTGGACAAGAATAAGCCTAGGTAGGACGAAAATGACCTAAATGTTTATCCAATTACACAAATGTATTTATTGGATGCACAAATTGCAAAAGAATAAGCCTACGGTGGACGAAAATGACCTAAATGTTCATCCAATTACACAAAATAACTTATTGGCTGCACAAGATTGGTTAAAAACCCTAATTGGACAATAACAAGCCTAGGTAGGACGAAAATGACTGAAATGTTCATCCAATTACAAATATGAACTTATTGGATGCACAAGATTGGTTACAAATCCTAACTGCACAAGAATAAGTCTAGGGTGGACGAAAATGACCTAAATGTTCATCCAATT
>NW_027338204.1:5778-6240 GCF_000331145.2 Cicer arietinum | reverse complement strand
CGTATAGCGCATATTCATATAGATCATTTGAATAGACTATTTAGCAAACAACTAGTTATAGGTATCCCTAACAAGAAGTTTACTAAGGATGGACTTTGTGACTCATGTGAGATAAGCAAACTAGTTAAAACTTCTTTTCCCTCAATAGATATGGTCAAAACCAATAGGGTTTTGCAGTTAGTACACATGGACCTTTTTGGTCCTGCTCAAGTGAAGAGCTTTGGAGGTAACCTCTTATGGATATGTGTTGGTAGATGACTATTCCAGGTTCACATGGACATATTTTCTGGCTCACAAGAGTGAGGCATTCTCAACTTTTAAGAAATTTGCTACTTTGGTTCAAAATGAGAATGACCAGAAAATTATATCAATTAAAAGTGATCATGGAGGTGAATTCCAAAATGATTCTTTTCAAACTTACTGTGAACAACATGGAATAAACCACATATATTCAGCCCCTAG
>NW_027338204.1:1325-1663 GCF_000331145.2 Cicer arietinum | reverse complement strand
CTCATTCTTGTCCAATTAGGGTTTTTAACCAATCTTGTGCATCCAATAAGTTCATTTGTGTCATTGGATGAACATTTAGGTCATTTTCATCCTCCCTAGGTTTATTCTAGTCCAATAAGGGTTTTTAACCAATCTTGTGCATCCAATAGATGTGTTTGTGTCATTGGATGAACATTTAGCGCATTTTCGTCTTCCCTTGGCTTATTCTTGTCCAATTAGGGTTTTTAACCAATCTTGTGCATCCAATAGGTGTGTTTGTGTCATTGGATGAACATTTAGGGCATTTTCGTCTTCCCTTGGCTTATTCTTGTCCAATTAGGGTTTTTAACCCATCTTGT
>NW_027338204.1:0-1303 GCF_000331145.2 Cicer arietinum | reverse complement strand
TAGGTCATTTTCGTCCTTCCTTGGCTCATTCTTGTCCAATTAGGGTTTGTAACTAATCTTGTGCATCCAATAACTTCATTTGGGTCATTGGATGAACATTTAGGTCATTTTCGTCCTCCCTAGGCTTATTCTTGTTCAATTAGGGTTTTTAACAAATCTTGTGCTTCCAATACGTGTGTTTGTGTCATTGGATGAACATCTAGGTCATTTTCGTCCTTCCTCGGCTCATTCTTGTCCAATTAGTATTTTTAACCAATCTTGTGCATCCAATAAGTTCATTTGTATCATTGGATGAACATTTAGGTCATTTTCATCCTCCCTTGGTTTATTCTAGTCCAACTTGGGTTATTAACCAATGTTGTGCATCCAATAAGTATGTTTGTGTCGTTGGTTGAACATTTAGGTCATTTTCGTCATTCCTTGGCGTATTCTTGTCCAATTAGGGTTTTTAACCAATCTTGTGCATCCAATAAGTTCATTTTTGTCATTGGATGAACATTTAGGTAATTTTCGTCCACCCTAGGTTTATCGTAGTCCAATTAGTGGTTTTAACAAATCTTGTGCATCCAATTGGTGTGTTGGTGTCATTGGACGAACATTTAGGTCATTTTCTTTCTTCCTTGGCTTATTCTTGTCCAATTAGGGTTTTTAAACAATCTTGTGCATCCAATACGTGTGTTTGTGTCATTGGATGAACATTTAGGGCATTTTCGTCTTCCCTCGGCTTATTCTTGTCCAATTAGGGTTTTTAAACAATCTTGTGCATCCAATAAGTTCAGTTGTCTCATTGGATGAACATTTAGGTCATTTTCATCCTCCTAGGTTTATTCTACTCCAATTAGGGTTTTTAACCAATCTTGTGCATCCAATACGTGTGTTTGTGTCATTGGATTAACATTTAGGGCATTTTTGTCTTCCCTTGGCTTATTCTTGTCCAATTAGGGTTTTTTTAACCAATCTTGTGCATCCAATAAGTGTGTTTGTGTCATGGGATGAACATTTAGGTCATTTTCGTCCTTCCTTGGCTCATTCTTGTCCAATTAGGGTTTGTAACCAATCTTGTGCATCCCATAAGTTCATTTGTGTCATTGGATGAACATTTAGGTCATTTTCGTCCTCCCTAGGCTTATTCTTGTCAAATTAGGGTTTTTAACCAATCTTGTGCATTCAAAAAATTCATTTGCGTAATTGGGTGAACATTTAGGTCATATTCGTCCTCCCTATGCTTATTCTTGTCCATTTAGGGTTTTTAACCAATCTTGGGCATCACATAAGTTCATTTGTGTCATTGGATGAACATTTA
>NW_027338203.1:735-1202 GCF_000331145.2 Cicer arietinum | reverse complement strand
TTAACATTTAGGTCATTTTCGTCCTCCCTAGGTTTATTCTTGTCCAATTAGGGTTTTTAGCCCGTCTTGTGCATCCAATAGGTTTGTTTTTGTCATTGGATGAACATTTAGGTAATTTTCGTCCTCGCTAGGTTTATTCTATTCCAATTAGGGTTTTGAACAAATCTTGTGCATCCAATACTGTGTGTTAGTGTCATTGGATGAACATTTTGGTCATTTTCGTCGTCCCTAGGCTTATTCTTGTCCAATTAGGGTTTTTAACCAATCTTGTACATCCAATGAGTTCATTTGTGTCATAGGATGAAAATTTAGGTAATTTTCGTCCTCCCTAGGTTTATTCTATTCCAATTAGGGTTTTTAACAAATCTTGTGCATCCAATACTGTGTGTTTGTGTCATTGGATGAACATTTTGGTCATTTTCGTCCTCCCTAGACTTATTCTTGTCCAATTAAGGTTTTTAACCAAT
>NW_027338203.1:0-253 GCF_000331145.2 Cicer arietinum | reverse complement strand
TCAACCCTAGCCTTATGCTTGTCCAATTAGGGTTTTTAACCAATCTTGTGCATCCTATAGGTGTGTTTGTGTCATTGGATGAACATTTAGGTCATTTTCGTCCTCCCTAGGCTTATTCTTGTCCAATTAGGGTTTTTAACCGATCTTGTACATCCAATGAGTTCATTTGTGTCATAGGATGAAAATTTAAGTAATTTTCGTCCTCCCTAGGTTTATTCTATTCCAATTAGGGTTTTTAACAAATCTTGTGCAT
>NW_027338202.1:739-1168 GCF_000331145.2 Cicer arietinum | reverse complement strand
GGAGGACGAAAATGACCTAAATGTTCATCCAATGACACAAACACACATATTGGATGCACAAGACTTGTTAAAAACCCTAATTAAACTAGAATAAACTCAGGGAGTCGAAAATAACTTAAATGTTAATCCGTTGACACAAATGAATTAATTAGATGCACAAGATTGGTTAAAAACCCTAATTGGACCAGAATAAGCCTAGGGAGGATGAAAATACCCTAAATGTTCCTCCAATGACACAAACACACCTATTGGATGCACAAGATTGGTTCAAAACCCTAATTGGACTAGAATAAACCTAAGGAGGACGAAAATGACCTAAATGTTAATCCAATGACACAAATGAACATATTGGATGCACAAGATTGGTTAAAAACCCTAATTGGACAAAAATAAGCCTAGGGAGGACGAAAATGACCTAAATGTTCATCC
>NW_027338202.1:0-625 GCF_000331145.2 Cicer arietinum | reverse complement strand
GATGCACAAGATTGGATAAAAACCCTAATTGGACAAGAATAAGCCTATGGAAGACGAAAGTGACCTAAATGTTAATCCAATGACACAAACACACCTTTTGGATGCACAAGATTGGTTAAAAACCCTAATTGGACTGGAAAAACCTAGGGAGGACGAAAATGACCTAAATGTTAATCCAATGACACAAATGAACTTATTGAATGCACAAGATTGGTTAAAAACCTTAATTGGACAAGAATAAGCCCAGGGAGGACGAAAATGACCTAAATGTTAATCCAATGACACTAATGAAAATATTGGATGCACAAGATTGGTTCAAAACCCTAATTGGACAAGAATAAGCCTACGGAGAACGAAAATGACCTATATGTTAATCCAATGACACAAATGAACTTATTGGATTAACAAGATTGGTTAAAAACCCTAATTTGACAAGAATAAACCTAGGGAGGACGAAAATGACCTAAATGTTAATCCAACGACACAAATGAACATATTGGATGCACAAGATTGGTTAAAAAACCCAAATTTGACAAAAATAAGCCTAGGGAGGACGAAACTCACCTAAATGTTCATCCAATGACACAAACACACCTATTGGACGCACAAAATTGGTTAAAAACCT
>NW_027338201.1:867-1168 GCF_000331145.2 Cicer arietinum | reverse complement strand
TTACTCAGTCAATGATCAACTTTTGTTGATTTCTTGTGTTCCAAGCAATTTGTATCAAGTGTGAAGGATTGAATTGTTGTTCCTGATATCTTGCTCAATTAAAATCTTAGATTTATCATATGATGTATGAACATTGTATGTTTGTTAATTATGTCAAAATTAGGATTCAAATGACTAAAGTCCAACATTTAGGTCATTTTCGTCTTCCCTTGGCTTATTCTTGTCCAATTAGGGTTTTTAACCAATCTTGTGCATCCAATAGGTGTGTTTGTGTCATTGGATGAACATTTAGGTCATTTTC
>NW_027338201.1:0-513 GCF_000331145.2 Cicer arietinum | reverse complement strand
GTTTTTAACAAATCTTGTGCATCCAATAGGTGTGTTTGTGTCATTGGATGAACATTTAGGTCATTTTCGTCCTTCCTTGGCTAATTCTTGTCCAATTTGGGTTTTTAACCAATCTTGTGCATCCAATAAGTTCATTTGTGTCATTGGATGAACATTTTAGTCATTTTCGTCCTCCCTAGGTTGATTCTAGTCGAATTAGGGTTTTTAACCAATCTTGTGCATCCAATAGGTGTGTTTGTGTCATTTGATAAATATGTAGGTCATTTTCGTCCTCCCTTGGCTTATTCTTGTCCAATTAGGATTTTTAACCAATCTTGTGCATCCAATAGGTTTGTTTGTGTCATTGGATGAACATTTATGTTATTTTCGTCCTCCCATGTCTTAATCTTGTCCAATTAGAGTTTTTAAACAATCTTGTGCCTCCAATAGGTGTGTTTGTGTCATTGGATAAACATTTAGGTTGTTTTCGTCCTCCCTTGGCTTATTCTTGTCCAATTAGGGTTTTTAACCAAT
>NW_027338200.1:0-1460 GCF_000331145.2 Cicer arietinum | reverse complement strand
AATTGTTATTTTATTGTATACCTTTGTAAAAAGAGAAAATAATATTAACTTCAATAGTTTAGTTTAACGATAATGTGAAGAATTTGAAAAATATGTTGTGCCAAACCAAAGGATGCAATTCGGTTGAAGAATTTGGTGCATGTTATATGACACTTTAATACAATTTGGTTCTGAATCAGTCGAGTAGTTTGAGATATACAGTCCAAATTAAGGTGGTTTTGCGTTGAAAAAAAAAACTAATATTTAATTATAAAGATATTATAATCACATGTTTATTAAAAAATTTGGCGTGCGCACACTAACGGCTTGCATTCTTTTTTATTTATGAAAAGGTTGGCTATAATTAATTATATGTGGTCAATTAATATATAACAATTATTCTAATGTTATTTACAGCTTATATTTTATACATTGAAACATAACAACCGTGTTTACTAATTGATGGATTTAATTGAAGGTAAGTTTTACTAAGTAGTCCTTTGTTGAACCCTATTTAAAAATAATAAATAAATCAACAGTGGTCGACAATACTTTTTAGAATTAATGGTTTAAAATTGTTTTGATCTTTACGAATAAAACGGTGATCAGATTGATGTCAATTTAACATAAATTATATTTTTTTTTATCAAACCGATATCATTTAAATAACTATCTCAATTATAAATATGCAAATGACGTATTTTTAAAAAGTGATGTATGTAATCTTTCGCGTTTTATATATGTTTTTACCACTCGATTTCTATGGCAATAAAATCCCTCTAATCCAAAATTTGGTCGAGAAATAAAATATAAAAAAAATTATTCCAACCCGAATCTAAACTTGGATTTTCAGAAAAGATTAATCTTTATCAAAAGTTCTTAATCAATTTTAAATTGTAAATTGAAAATAAGCATGAAACATATAATATAAATAATAATATGTATAAAGATAGTAAGAGTCAAAATCGGGCATACAATTAGGAAACACATGAGTCACATTGCTTATTCTTTTAATATATTTAAATTTTTGACAAAAGGGAATAGTTTAAATTTTAAATGCTTTAGTACTACACGTACGATGTGAATTACTAATTTAATGTATTAATGTTTACTATAAATTATCTATATTGCCATCTTCTTTCCCAAACAAAACCTTAGAGTGGTAGAAGAAGAAGAATTGGTTAAGCATCCCATTTATTTGAAAACTTAAATATCTAATATGCCTGCTGTAGCTAACTTCGATCCTAATTCTAAACTCGACTTGCCTAGAAATGTTGCAGATTACCCCCCTAATGTTTGGGGGGATTTCTTCCTTCAATATGCTTCTGAATCTATGGTATGTAGTTAGTGTTTTTATGTTCTTCATGCATACTATAATCCACTTCACCATTAACATCTTTTTCTTCAACACATGCAGCAACTCGATCAGAATATTGCAGCTGAAATTGATAGTTTAAAAAATGAAGTGAGAAATATGCTAG
>NW_027338199.1:329-1044 GCF_000331145.2 Cicer arietinum | reverse complement strand
CATTGGATGAACATTTAGGTCATTTTTGTTCTCCCTAGGCTTATTCTTGTCCAATTAGTGTTTTTAACCAACCTTGTTCAACCAACAAGTTCATTTGTGTCATTGGATGAACATTTAGGTCATTTAGGTCCTCCTTAGGTTTATTCTAGTCCAATTACGGGTTTTAACCAATCTTGTGCATCCAATAGGTGTGTTTGTGTCATTGGATGAACATTTAGGTCATTTTCGTCCTCTCTAGGCTTATTCTTGTCCAATTTGGGTTTTTAACCAATGTTGTTCATCCAATAAGTTCATTTAATTCATTGAATGAACATTTAGGTCGTTTTCGTCCTCCCTGGGTTTATTCTAGTCCAATTAGTGGTTTTAACCAATCTTGTGCATGCAATAGGTGTCTTTGTGTCATTGGATGAACATTTAGGTCATTTTCGTCCTCCCTAGGTTTATTCTAGTCCATTTATGGTTTTTAACCAATCTTGTGCATCCAATAGATGTGTTTGTGTCATTGGATGAACATTTGGGTCATTTTCGTCGTCCCTAGTCTTATTCATGTCCCATTACGGTTTTAACCAATCTTTTGCATCCAATAAGTTCATTTGAGTCATTCGATTAACATTTAGGTCATTTGCATCCTCCCTATGTTTATTCTAGTCTAATTAGGGTTTTTAACCAATCTTCTGCATTCAATAGATGTGTTTGTGTCATTGGATGAACATTT
>NW_027338199.1:0-210 GCF_000331145.2 Cicer arietinum | reverse complement strand
TGGTTTATTCTAGTCCAATTAGGGGTGTTAACCAATCTTGTGCATCCTATAGGTGTGTTTGTGTCATTGGATGAACATTTAGGTCATTTTCGTCCTCTCTTGGCTTATTCTTGTCGAATTAGGGTTTTTAACCAATGTTGTTCATCAAATAAGTTCATTTGTTTCATTGGATGAACATTTAGGTCGTTTTCGTCCTCCCTAGGTTTATTC
>NW_027338198.1:0-359 GCF_000331145.2 Cicer arietinum | reverse complement strand
TTGTGCATCCAATAAGTTCAGTTCTGTCATTGGATGAACATTTAGGTCATTTTCGTCATCCCTAGGTTTATTCTAGTCCAATTAGGATTTTTAACCAATCTTTTGCATCCAATAGGTGTGTTTGTGTTATTGGATGAACATTTAGGTCATTTTCGTTCTCCCTTAGCTTATTCCTGTCCAATTAGGGTTTTTAACCAATCTTGTGCATCCAATAGGTGTGTTTGTGTCATTGGTTGAACATTTAGGTCATTTTCGTCCTTCCTTTGCTTATTCTTTTCCAATTAGGGATCTTAACATATCTTGTGCATCCAATAGGTGTGTTTGTGTCATTGGATGAACATTTAGGTAATTTTTGTCCT
>NW_027338197.1:0-1041 GCF_000331145.2 Cicer arietinum | reverse complement strand
GGACGAAAATGACCTAAATGTTAATCCAACGACACAAATGAACATATTGGATGGACAAGATTGATTAAAAACCCGAATTGGACTAGAATAAGCCGAGGTAGTATGAAAATGACCTAAATATTTATCGAATGACACAAACATACCTATTGGATGCACGAGATTGGTTAAAAACCCTAATTGGACTAGAACAAGCTTAGGTAGGACGAAAATGACCAACATTTTAATCCTATAACACAAACACACCTATTGTATGCACAAGATTGGTTAAAAACCCTAATTGGACTAGAATTAGCCCAAGAAGGACGCAAATGACCTAAATTTTAATCCAATGACACAAATGAATTTATTTGATGCACAAGATTGATTAAAAACCCAAGTTGGACTAGAATAGACCTACGGAGGACGAAAATGACCAAAATGTTAATCGAATGACACAAATGAACTTATTGGAGGCAAAAGATTGGTTAAAAACCCTAATTGGACTAGAATAAGCTTAGGGAGGAAGAAAATGACCTAATTGTTAATCCAATGACAAAAATGAACTTATTGGATGTAAAAGATTGGATACAAACCCTTATTGGACTAGAATAAGCCTATGGAGGATGAAAATGACCTAAATGTTAATCCAATGACACAAATGAACGTATTGGATGTACAAGATTGATTGACAACACTAATTGGACTAGAATAAGCTTATGGAGGACGAAAATGACCTAAATGTTAATCCAATGACACAAATGAACTTATTCGATGGACAAGATGGTTAAAAACCCGAATTGGACTAAAATATGCTTAAGGAGAATGAAAATGACCTAAATCATAATCCAATGACACAAATGAACTTATTGGATGCAAAAGATTGGTTAAAAACCCTAATGGACTTGAATAAGCCTAGGGAGGACGAAAATGACCTAAATGTTAATCCAATGACACAAATGAATCTATTTGATGCACAACAGTTGTTGAAAACCCTAATTAGATTAGAATAAGCCTACCGAGGACGTAAATGACCTAAAAAATTAATCAAATGACACAAACATA
>NW_027338196.1:20403-20618 GCF_000331145.2 Cicer arietinum | reverse complement strand
ATTAGGGTTTTTAACCAATCTTGTGTATCCAATAAGTTCATTTGTGTCACTGGATTAACATTTTGGTAATATTCTTCCTCCGTAGGCTTATTCTTGTCCAATTAGGTTTTTTAACCAATATTTTGCATCCAATATGTTCATTTGTGTCATTGGATTAACATTTAGGTCATTTTCGTCCTCCCTAGGGTTATTCTAGTCCAATTAGGGTTTTTAAC
>NW_027338196.1:291-880 GCF_000331145.2 Cicer arietinum | reverse complement strand
GGTTTTTAACCAATCTTGTGCATCCTATAGGAGTGTTTGTGTCATTGGATGAACATTTAGGTTATTTTCGTCCTCTATAGACTTATTCTTGTCCAATTAAGGTTTTTAACCAATCTTGTGCATGCAATAAGTTCATTTGTGTCATTGGATTAACATTTAAGTCCTTTTCGTCCTCCCTAGGTTTACTCTAGTCCAATTAGGGTTTTTAACCAATCTTGTGCATCCAGTAGGTGTGTTTGTGTCATTGGATGAACATTTAGGTCATTTTCGTCCTCCCTAGGCTTATTATTTTCCAATTAGGGTTTTTAACCAATCTTGTGCATCCAATAGGTGTGTTTGTGTCATTGAATGACATTTAGGTCATTTTTGTCCTCCCTAGGCTTATTCTTGTCCAGTTATGGTATTTAACCAATCGTGTGCATCTAATAAGTTCATTTGTGTCTTTGGATTAACATTTAAGTTGTTTTTGTCCTCCTTGAGTTTATTCTAGTTCATTTTGGGTTTTTAACAAATCTTGTGCATCCAATAGGTCTGTTTGTGTCATTGGATGAACATTTAGGTCATTTTCGTCCTCCCTAGACTTATTCTT
>NW_027338196.1:0-256 GCF_000331145.2 Cicer arietinum | reverse complement strand
TTGTGCATGCAATAAGTTCATTTGTGTCATTGGATTAACATTTAGGTCATTTTCGTCAACCCTAGCCTTATGCTTGTCCCATTAGGGTTTTTAACCAATCTTGTGCATCCAATAGGTTTGTTTGTGTCATTGGATGAACATTTAGGTCATTTTCGTCCTCAATAGGTTTATTCTCTTCCAATTAGGGTTTTTTACCAATCTTTTGCATCCAATATGTTCATTTGTGTCATTGGATTAACATTTAGGTCATTTTCGT
>NW_027338195.1:653-983 GCF_000331145.2 Cicer arietinum | reverse complement strand
AATCTTGTGAATCCAATAAGTACATTTGTGTCATTGGATTATCATTTAGGTCATTTTCGTCCTCCCAAGGCTTATTCATGTCCAATTAGGGTTTTTAACCAATCTTGTGCATCCAATATGTTTATTTGTGTCATTGGATGATTATTTGGGTCATTTTCGTCCTCCCTAGTCTTATTCTAGTCCAATTAGGGTTTTTAACGAATCTTGTGCATCGAATATGTTCGTTTGTGTCATTGGATGAACATTTTGGTCATTTTCGTCCTCCCTAGGCTTATGCTTGTCCAATTAGGGTTTTTAACCAATCTTGTGCATGCAATATGTTCATTTTTG
>NW_027338195.1:0-265 GCF_000331145.2 Cicer arietinum | reverse complement strand
TGTTCATTTTTGTCATTGAATTAACATTTAGGTCATTTTTGTCCTCCCTAGGCTTATTCTTGTCCAATTAGGGTTTTTAACCATTCTTGTGCATCCAATAAGTTCATTTGTGTCATTGGACTAACATTTAGGTCATTTTCGTCCTCCCTGGGCTTATTCTAGTCCAATTAAGGTTTTTAACCAATCTTGTTCCTCCAATAGATGTGTTTGTGTCATTGGATTAACATTTAGGTCATTTTCGTCCTCCTTAAGCTTATTCTTGTCC
>NW_027338194.1:2550-3005 GCF_000331145.2 Cicer arietinum | reverse complement strand
TACAGATGAAATCGAGGACCGGGAGACCCTTATAGCATTCTTCTCCGAAATTTATAACTGTGTGTTGGGTTCCGCGTCAAATTTCAAACACTAGCCCTTGTTTGGTCCCAAAATACAGATTTCGGTCAACTTTTCTCTAGTGGAACGAAAATCGCCCGAAATGTCCAGATGAAATCGAGGACCAGGAGACTCTTATATCATTCTTCTCCTAAACACAGTTATCAATTTTGAAGCGGAACCCAAAACACAGTTATAAATTTTGGAGAAGAATGCTATAAGGGTCTCCCGGTCCTCGATTTCATCTGTACTTTTCGGGCGAGTTTCGTACCCCTAGACAAAAATTGACCAAAATATGTATTTTCGGACTAGACGATGGCTAGTGTTTGAAATCTGAAGCGGAACCTGAAACACTATTATATATTAAGGAGAAGAATGCTATAAGGGTTTCCGGTCCT
>NW_027338194.1:0-1778 GCF_000331145.2 Cicer arietinum | reverse complement strand
TGCGCTAGATTTCAAACACTAGCCAAAGTCTTGTCCGAAAATACATATTTTAGTCCATTTTTGTCGAGGGGTACGAAAATCGCTAGAAAAGTCCATATGAAATCGAGACTCGAGAGACCCTTATAGCTTTCTCCTCCAAATTTTAACTCTTATTCGGGTTTCGCGCCAGATTTCAGACACTAGCCATCGTCTTGTTCGAAAATACGAATTTCAGTCGATTTTTTTCCGTTGGTACAAAAATCGCTCGAAAAGACCACATGAAATCGAGGAGTAGGTGACCCTTATAGCTTTCTTCTTCTAAATTTATAACTGAGTATCGGGTTCCGCGTCAGATTTCAAACACTAGCAATTGTCTTGTTCAAAAATACGGATTTCGGTCCATTTTAGTCAGGAGGTACGAAAATCACCCGAAAATACCAGATGAAATCGAGGATCGGGAGACCCTTATAGCATTCTTCTCTAAAAGATATAACAGTGTTTCGGATTCCGGGTCAGATTTCAAACACTAGCCATCGTCTAGTCCAAAAATATATATTTTGGTCCGTTTTTGTCAAGGGGCACGAAAATTACCCGAAAAGTCCAGAAGAAATCGACGACCGAGAGACCCTCATAGCATTCTTGTTCTAAATTTATAACTGTATTTCGGGTTTCATGTCAAATTTGAAACACTAGCCATCGTCTGGTACGAAAATACGGATTTCAATCCATTATATTCTAGCTGTATGAAAATCGTCCGAAAAGTCCAGATGAAATCGAGGACCGGAAGACACTTATAACATTCATCTCCTTAATATATAATAGTATTTTAGGTTCTGCGTCAAATTTCAAACACTAGCCCTCTTGTGGTCCGAAAATACATATATCATTCCTTATTTATCGGGTGTTACGAAAATCGATCCAAGAGTCCAAATGAAATCGAGGACCGGGAAACCCTTATAGCATTCTTCTCCTTAATATATAACCGTTTTTCAAGTTCTGCGTTAGATTTCAAACACTAGCCATTGTTTGGTCCGAAAATACATATTTCGGTCCATTTTAGTCGATAGGTACGGAAATCGTCTGAAATGTCCATATGAAATCCAAGACCAGGAGACTCTTATAGCGTTTTTCTCCTAAATTTGTAAATATGTTTTGGGTTTAGCGTCAGATTTCAAACACTATCCATTGTCTTGTTCGAAAATATTGATTTCGGACCATTTTTGTTATGTGGTACGAAAATCGCCCAAAAAGTCTAGATGAAATCGAGGACCGGGAGACCCTTATAGCATTCATCTCATAAATATATAACAGTGTTTCGGGTTCTGCGTCAAATTACAAACACTTGCCATCTTATGGTTAGAAAATACAGATATTGGTCCATTTTTGTCGAGGGGTACGAAAATCGCCCGAAAAGTCTAGATAAAATCGAGGACCGAGAAACCCTTATAGCATTCTTCTAAATTTATAAATGTGTTTTGGGTTCTACGTCAGATTTCAAACACTAACCATCATCTTGTTCATAAAAAGTATATCGGTCCATTTTAGTCGGGTGGCACGAAAATTGCCTAAAATATCCAGATGAAATCGAGGACCAGAAGACTTATGGCATTTTTCTCTAAATTTACAACTGCATTCCGGGTCCCGCGTCAGATTTCAAACACTAGCCATCGTCTTGTTGAAAATACGGATTTCGGTCCATTTTAGTGGAGTGGTATGAAAATTGCCCGAAAAGTCCAGATGATATCGAGGACCGGGAGACCCTTATAGCATTATGTCGCGTCCGGTTTGTCCACGAAAAA
>NW_027338193.1:0-1699 GCF_000331145.2 Cicer arietinum | reverse complement strand
AATGTCTCGGTTACTTAATGTTTATTTTTGAAAATCGTTTCAGTAAATGAGTATTAAGAATGGAGAATCTCTTAATGACTTATTTTAATTACTTTTAAAAAAAAAAAATTAATACACCCTCGCTAAGAAAAACGGGGTGTTACAGTAGCCTCCTCTCACACTAACTACTTAACATTCTTATAGATACATCCCTCAGTTGCTATCAAGCCACAAAATTGGTCCAAAACATAACACACCATCAATTTTAAAGATTTTGGAGTTCTGTTCTAATCTTAAAAATTGAGTCTCAAATAAAAATTGCAATTTTATAATTAATCAAAAATTGATAAAATAAATTTTAGTTTCTATACGCATACCAATCTACATGAGGCACTCTACACATATCAATCTACATGATACACTCTACACATACCAATCTAATGCATACCATTTTGTTAGGTTAATTCATAAAAAAAAAATCTACTTGTAAAATATATCAATTATAGAATCCAAAATTTATATGACTTTTCAAAAAGAATTTCACTATTCAGAATATTTTTAAAAACTCTGTTTTTTCCCCCTTCTTTTTACTTCTCTTTCTCAATTAGTATACATTTTATCATTAGTACTATTGTAAATCACTGAAGTGTTCTTAAACTCTAAAACTCTAACATCGAGTCAAACTCTAATGAGTTCATAATATCATAATAAAATAAAAAAATCAATCATTTCAAATAAATATTCCAACAGCCTCACGATTCAATATTTACACCGACCCCTAAACCAACATAACAACTCTTTTCAATTTTCAAAAAAAAAACAAGACAGAGTAAAACATGCTGAAAATTTTAAGTTGTTTTAAACCTAAAATAAAATCAGTAGCATAGAATTATTGTTATTTTATAAATCAACAAAAATTCAACTCAATTTAATTTCTTTAAAATAATTAAGAGTAACTCAAACAAAAGTTATTTTCATCATATAAAAAAAGTAAACTTTAACTCCTTCAAAATGTCATTTTAAAAAAATTCTAAGTTCTACCAACCTCTAATATTCAAGAATTACTATTGCTAATAATATGAATTTCGTACTATCTAAATCATGACGAACATTCTAAATTGTTTTTAAAACAAATATTAAAACTCTACTCATCTAGATACAACCATCAACACTTTCAATTGATTTAAAAATCGATTTTTCTTTTAACACAAGGCAACATAAAATCAAAATAAGAATTTTTTTGTCAAAATTAAAACTTTAAATGTAAGACCAAGGTTTTCGTAACTCCACTCTTCCTCTTTGATTCGAAAACGAAGAAAAACGGTTTTTGAGATACAAACACAAACCCCTCCGTTTCTCCTAGATCCAAACCTCATTTCTCGAAGAGATAGAAGGGAAAGTTGCTCACCACCACGCTACGGTGCTAGTGAACTAATTTGGAAGCGGCGTTGCGAGCGGAGATTTTACCGGAATTACTCGCGGTACCGGAAACGCGCGTTAAAGCTAACGTTGAGGTAAGGGCTCCTTCCAAACTTCTAGTTTGCATTAGGGACTTATCTGTGGTTGTGTGGGAAAGAATTTGTTAGGGTTTAATGTATCGATTTGGGGAAAAGCGAAACTAATGCATTATGGGTAAAGCCTTAGGGTTAGGTTTTGCTTATATTGATGAGTGTTTTGTGGTAAATGAATTTGAAGTCATTGTGTATGATCATGAGTAAAT
>NW_027338192.1:0-3160 GCF_000331145.2 Cicer arietinum | reverse complement strand
TTCTTAATCAATGAAATTTGTCCAATAAGTGGAAACGTCTCAATGGATTAATATTTTAGGTCAATTTGGTCTTTACTAGGTTTATTCTAGTCCATTTTGATTCAAAACCAATGTAGTTTTTCCAATAAGGGAAAAAGTCTCAATGGATTAAAATTTTAGGTCATTTTGTTCTTTACTAAGTTTATTCTAGTCCATTTTGGTTCTTAATCAATGAATTTGGTCCAATAAGTGGAAAAGTCTCAATGGATTAATATATTAGGTCATTGTGGACTTTACTAGGTTTATTCTAGTCCGTTTTGGTTCTTAATCAATGTAGTTCGTCTAATAAGTGAATAAGTGTGAATGGATTAATATTTTAGGTTAACTTTGGTCTTTACTAGGTTTAATCAAGGCAGTTGTTGATCTTAATCAATGTAGTTCGTCCAATAAGTGCAAAATTCTTAATGGATGAAGATTTTAGTTTATTTTGGACTTTACTAGGTTTATTCTTTCTCATTTTGGTTCTTAATCATTGTAGTTTGTTCAATAAGTGCATAAGTCTAAATAAATTAATATTTTAGGTCACTATGTCTTTACTCGATTTATTCTTATTATTTTTGCCCAAAATCAATTTAATTGGTCCAATAAGTGCAAAAGTCTCAATGGATTAATATTTTATGTCATTTTTGTCTTTACTGTGTTTATTATTTTTCATTTTGGTTCTTAATCAATATAGTATGTCCAATAAGGGCAAAAGTCTCAAAGGATTAATATTTTAGGTCATTTTGGTCTTTACTAGGATTATTCTAGTTCATTTTGGTTCATAATCAATGTAGTTGATCCAATAAGTTCAAAAGCCTGAATGAATTAATATTTTAGTTCATTTTCATTTTGGTTCTTAATCAATATAGTATGTCCAATAAGGGCAAAAGTCTCAAAGGATTAATATTTTAATTTTAGGTCATTTTGGTCTTTACCAGGATTATTCTAGTTCATTTTGGTTCATAATCAATGTAGTTGATCCAATAAGTTCAAAAGCCTGAATGAATTAATATTTTAGTTCATTTTCGTCTTTATGATGTTTATTATAGTCTATTTTGGTTGTTAAACTATTTAGTTCATCCAATAAGTTCAAAAGTCTCAAGGGATTAATACTTTATGTCGTTTTTGTCTTTACAAGGTTTGTTCAAGTCCATTTTGGTTCTACATCAATGTAGTTTGTAACACCCCGATTTTTAACAGCGCGAGTGTATTTTTTTTTTTTTTACAAAACAAATTCATAAAAACGAAGAAATAAAGAAGAAAATACTTTTGGATAAATATTTAAGTCATAACATAACGACAAAGTTAACAAATATTTACAAGCAGCGGAATAGTTTTTGAAATAAAAATCCAAAGTATTCAAACATCAAAATACACCGGGGCTATGAGGCGTATCAGACATAGCTCATACCCATGGGGTATTCTCGGCAGACCTGTACAAAAGCACTACCCCAAGAATTTTAACTTTCCCCACGTCACCTCAAAATGTGGAACATGGACCCATCAAAAGAAAAGACATCAAACAGTTTAAGCATATATACAATCTTCCGAAATGAAATAAATACAATTACAAAAGAAAGACATCTAGTCCTTATACAACCACCTAATACACCCCGATTTTTAACAGCGCGAGTGTATTTTTTTTTTTTTTACAAAACAAATTCATAAAAACGAAGAAATAAAGAAGAAAATACTTTTGGATAAATATTTAAGTCATAACATAACGACAAAGTTAACAAATATTTACAAGCAGCGGAATAGTTTTTGAAATAAAAATCCAAAGTATTCAAACATCAAAATACACCGGGGCTATGAGGCGTATCAGACATAGCTCATACCCATGGGGTATTCTCGGCAGACCTGTACAAAAGCACTACCCCAAGAATTTTAACTTTCCCCACGTCACCTCAAAATGTGGAACATGGACCCATCAAAAGAAAAGACATCAAACAGTTTAAGCATATATACAATCTTCCGAAATGAAATAAATACAATTACAAAAGAAAGACATCTAGACCTTATACAACCACCTAATCTGATCATACTACAAACACCATACAACCCGGGTGATCTCCACGCGCTCCGCAAGATCCTCTTGACACAGCTTCGGTCAGGTATTTCTAACTACATGCCCGTCTCCAAAGTACTAACCGATAGGACGATCCTGGTTCTCATCTGAGAGTTTAAGCATATATACAATCTTCCGAAATGAAATAAATACAATTACAAAAGAAAGACATCTAGTCCTTATACAACCACCTAATCTGATCATACTACAAACACCATACAACCCGAGTGATCTCCACGCGCTCCGCAAGATCCTCTTGACACAACTTCGGTCAGGTATGTCTAACTACATGCCCGTCTCCAAAGTACTAACCGATAGGACGATCCTGGTTCTCATCTGAAGGCAAAGCCTAAATTTCCACAATAATTGTAAAGGGTCACCAACCGAAATTAACAAATAACACTTAGCAAAATTCTTATATTTTCAAATGCTCAAAAGAACCTTTCGTCTTAGCATACTCCTCGAAAGGGTTTTCATATGTCCAAAAATGCATAAACAATGTTGAAAAATGAAGTTTTGACAAACTACACTGTCATAGCCGAATACAACTGAGAAAATGCATATTTTCAATTCTAAAATGGCTCTAAATCAATCAACACTTCAAACATTAATGTTATCAATTATGAACACATAATTAACACAAAATTAATCTCCACAAATTCACACCTCAATCACACATCGAATATTCATTAAATCAATTATGAACACATAACTACATCAAAACTTAATCAACCCAACTTCACACCTCAAAGCAATTATGGCAAATCACAACAACTACCGAATATGTATATACCATTGTCATAGTATAACAAACATGACACGTGTGTCAAGCACTCTAATGCAATGCGTATATGCCAAAATGCATGATTCTAGAATTCCAAACAAAAACCCTCATCGAATGGCGTAAATCATAATTGTACAGCCTCTCACAGACCAGTACTAATTACCAAAGTGCAATCTCTCACAGATCAGCACGATTTACTAGCGTGCAGTCGCTCCCAGACCAGCACGACATACAAGAGCGCAGTCGCTCACAGAACAACACGATTTACTAGCGTGCAGTCTCTCACA